>NC_057799.1:504561790-504568937 GCF_018294505.1 Triticum aestivum
CGACCCCGCTGAGCCCGTCCCAAGCCTCGCCGGAGGTTAGCCGCCGCCGCCGTCCGCCGTCCGTTTTTTTTTCAAAAAAACCGTTCGGTTTATTTTTTTTCCGAAACCCTAGGTTTATTTTTTAAAATAGATCGGTTTATTTTTTTTCTTCGGTTTAGTTAGTTAGTGAACGTTCGCCGATCCATTTGTTTTAACGAACGTGTTTGTCGGTTAGTCGCAGTTAACGAACGTCCGTTCGTTTAACTATTCGTCAGTTTTATTTTTCTCGGATTTTCCGTGATTATTCCAGATCGCGATTTCCGATCTGTTTTTCGTTTTAGTTTATCTTTTAGCTCGTTTATCGGAATCAGGTGATTCAAGCGCCTAGAGTTTCGTCTCGAAACTCTCTTTCCGTCTAACCTACTCAAACAAGTTTTTGCTACTGTAAAATTTGACCTAGATCCAGATTAGTAAACGAAGCTTGTTTCTTTCGCCGTTTGACTTTCGTTGCTTCGTTTGATTTAATTCTTTTTGCAAACCGGAGTTCTTAAGTTGAAATTTCTGGGTAGATCTTTATTTGAGTTTTACCTGTGCATTAGATGACTGCTTATTGTATGCTTGTTTGTTTGCGATAGAGTGCCCGGAGTGCGCCGCTTGCTACTTCGAATCTCTAGGTTTCACGGATCATCAGCAAGGCAAGTAACACTTTGATCTTACCTCTTTTACTACCCAGTTTTATTGCATTAGATCAACCCTCAGACATTGCATGATTAGGATCTAATTAAATTGTGGGTATTGGGAAGTAGTTGAGGTAGTACCTATCACCTGTTTATTATCAAACCCTTGGGAGTTACTTCTACGTTGCTCATATTACTATGCTATGCTAGTAGACGTGGATTGGGTTTGAGTGTTACCATGACAGATGTGAGATTGTTAATTAATGGTTAACCTTAAGGTGGCAACTAAAACACACATCTGGGTGGATTGAGGTACCTGGGTATTCCAGGATTGCCTGTTTTTCTTTTGGACCGCCACCCAGGTTCAAAGGGATCATGAGATTATTCATGCTAGAAACTTCCGTGTGCAGCCACAAGCTATTATGGGCTCTAGCATAGTTGATTAAGTTGTGTGAGCTCTTGAAGAGGTAGACTAGCAGATGTAGGGGTTGTAGGTGGTACTGTCTACCCGGAGTAGAGAGTTAACACTTCTGAAAGACCGTGTCTCGGTCATCGTTTCTCAAACACCCTGAAGTGCGAGAATCCCAACGGAGGAGATCGAGTCTTGTGGGGAAAAGTGCGCAAACCTCTGCAGAGTGTATAAACTAATCATGGTTAGCCGTGTCCCCGGTTATGGACATCTTGAGTATCTAGTATCTGGATTATCATGTGAATCTCATCATGTTACTTTAATTAATTTTGTTGGGTTAATGATGATACTTAATTGGGATTGAGAATGCTGTCAACCATTCTCAATGTTTAACAACCACCATGATAGTTAAATAAAATTTATTCCTTTGCAGTAGGGAAAAATTGGCTTTTCGCAAAACTGTAACCATAAAGCCTTCTACCAGCCATATATGCATGTAGTATAGCATTATTATGTTCATTACTCTCTATGTGTTACATTGCCAGCATATTCCATGTGCTGACCCGTTTTCGGGCTGCAACGTTTCATGTTGCAGACTTTTCAGACGACGAGTAAGGTGCCTTAGGTCGTGGTCTTATACTCAGTGATGCCGTTGGAGTTGATGGACTCACTTATCTTCCAAGTCTTCCGCTGTTATCGTTTTAGATGGCCTTAAGCCATATTTGTCATACTTATTTCTCTCTTGAGATACTCGATGTAATAAGTGTGTGATTGCTACTCTGTTATAAATCCTCCAAGTACTGTGCGTGTCAGCATTACTGATCCAGGGATGACACTGGTGCACGGTAGATCAGACTATTTGAGGTCTGGTCGCTACAAAGGTGGTATCAGAGCACACGCTGATTGTAGGACACGATCACTAAGCTTAAACCCTAGAACACTATTCTCTTCTCATTTCTTACTCCTCTCCATTTTCTACTCTTTTCGGAATGGCGGATGCAAGGAACAAGTTCATGCAACCGGATGAAGATACACCTTTTGGACGACAGTTGCAGGAAGTCACTAAGTACCTAAACATCAGAATACCAAGCTTCACCGGGACTTACAAAGCCACGCTACCAGAAGAGGAGCGCTGGAAGATTCAAGTTCAAGTTCCAGGAAGGACGTTTACGCCAGTCACTGAGCCTATAGAATTTTCCTTTGATGCACCAACCTGGAGTTTAGGGAAGAGCATGGCAGCCCAGATCTCTATTTGACGCATTGGAGAAGTTTACCACAAGGAGCTTAAGGATACTATTTATCAGATTTGTGGGCGCCGAGATGAGCAATGGGAGATGATCAGCACCAAGAAGGATAGATCAATTGCAGCTTTCATCCAGGAGCAAAACCAACACATTCGTCGCCAGGAGAACCAGATGTGCACAAACATGATAGATCTAAAGAAGGCATTGACCAAGATCACAGAGTTGGAGGAAGAACTCAAGTCTACACGCGATGGATATGAGGAGGAGATCGCCACGTTGTTGGAGAAGAATGACGACCTGATAAAGAAGATCGGAGTATTCATGGGAGACCCAGCACCAGGAGGAGAAGATGACGATTCTACTTGCCCGGATAACTACATCATCATCGACGACACCGACTCGGACCCCAGTGAAGATGATTTTGTTGATGAAGCTGGAGCAGATGTCATGGAGTCTTCGACCGATCAAAATTTCTAGTAGACCACCATAATCAGTAGTATTATTCCCCCATGTATATAGTATAGTCTGAGCACTTTGTAACTATAGTTAGATCGATTGTATGCCTTGATTGAATTGATTGAGTGATATTGATTGTGTTTGTCTCATGAGCATATGGGTAGTGTTTTCCCTCTAGACCTCATTCTATTCTAAATTCTCATCTTTTCTAAACCTATCAGATGCCTCCGAGACGCGACACCGGATTTGTTTTCCCACCGGAGATCACTCAGTTGATTCAGCAGCGGAATGCCCTGATGCAAGTGTTAGTACAGAACCAAGGCAACAACAACAACAACCCACCACCACCACCTGTTGATCACTTAGCCCGTTTCTTGAGGTTGAATCCCCTTGATATGTATGAATGGATTTGTGGATACATATAAACTGCCAACCCAAGCCCTTAGGTCGCCCATGTTAGTAACCTCGCCAGGAGCAGAGTATATGGCTAGTTTATGGTGTGATCGGTTACCATTAAGGATTGGTAACTACGTGTTTCCCTCGGACCTAATAGTATTGGAATCGCAAGGATTGGATGTGATATTAGGCATGGATTGGTTATCGAAGTATGGAGGGAACATTGATTGCGCCAGTAAGTCGATTTTGCTTACCACCCCAGAAGGATTAAGTATGTATCCCGGCATATGCCGAGGAGGACTCAGGTGAATTCCTTATCAGGAGTTGTACAGGAGGAGGTACCAGTGGTGAAGGATTGCCCGGATGTATTTCTAGAAGAGTTGCCAGGCATGCCACCAGATAGAGACATAGAGTTTTTGATTGAACTTTTGCCAGGCACAGGGCCGATATCTAAGAGACCATACAGGATGCCCGCTAAGGATTTGGAAGAAATTAAGAAGCAGATTAAGGAGTTACTGGATAAAGGCTATATTCGCCCAAGTTCGTCACCTTGGGGATCACCCGTACTTCTAGTGGAGAAGAAGGATGGATCGTTAAGGATGGTTGTTGATTACCGTGGATTGAATGAAGTGACCATCAAAAATAAGTACCCACTGCCGATGATCAATGAATTGTTTAACCGATTACAAGGAGCTAAGGTATTTTCCAAGATCGATGTACGATCAGGATACCATCAGTTGAAGATTCGAGAGCAGGATATACCTAAGACGGCTTTTACCACCGGGTATGGGCTGTACGAGTATACCGTTATGTCATTTGGTCTGACTAACGCACCTGCCTATTTCATGAACCTGATGAACAAAGTGTTTATGGAGTTTTTGGATAAGTTCGTCGTAGTGTTCATTGATGACATTTTGGTCTACTCAAAGAATGAAGAGGAGCATAAGGAGCATTTGCGTTTGGTACTTGAGAAGCTCAGAGAACATCAGCTATACGCCAAGTTCAGCAAATGTGAGTTTTGGCTGAAGGAAGTTGGATTCCTCGGACACGTTATATCCGGAGAAGGAATAGCAGTAGACCCCACCAAAGTTGACACAGTAACAAGCTGGGAATCACCCACGTCAGTTGGAGAAATCCGGAGTTTTCTTGGACTTGCAGGATACTACCGGAAGTTCATTGAGAATTTCTCGAGGATTGCTAAGCCCATGACAGAGCTGTTAAAGAAGGACACCAAATTCAATTGGACTGAGGAATGTGAAGCTAGTTTCCAAGAGTTGAAGAAACGTTTGGTTACATCACCAGTGCTGGTTCTGCCAGATCAACGCAAGGATTATGAAGTATATTGCGACGCTTCACGTCGAGGACTTGGAGCAGTGCTAATGCAGGAGGGAAGAGTTGTTTCATATGCTTCACGACAACTTAAACCCCATGAGAAGAATTATGCCACCCATGATTTGGAGTTAGCAGCCGTAGTACATGCGTTGAAGACATGGAGACATTTTCTCATCGGAAATCACTGTGAGGTGTACACGGATCACAAGAGTTTGAAGTACATTTTCACGCAAAAGGAGTTGAATCTCAGACAAAGGAGATGGTTGGAACTCATAAAGGATTATGATATGAGATTGCATTATCACCCCGGAAAGGCTAACGTAGTAGCAGATGCGTTGAGCCGCAAGAGCCATGTCAACACACTCATGACCGGAGAGTTACCGAAATTATTAGCCGAGGATCTTCGCGAGCTATGTTTGGAGATAGTTCCAAGAGGCTATTTAGCAACGTTGGAGATTCAGTCTACCTTGATGGAAAAGATCAGGGAAGCTCAGAAGACAGACAAGGAAATTGACGAGACAAAGAAAAGGATGAGTAAAGGAAAAGCCAAGGGATTTCGTGAGGATGAGCACGATACCTTATGGTTTGAGGACCGCGTTTATGTGCCCAATGATCCGGAGATCAGGAAGTTGATCTTGCAAGAGGCCC
Source organism: Triticum aestivum (assembly GCF_018294505.1). NCBI lineage: Eukaryota > Viridiplantae > Streptophyta > Magnoliopsida > Poales > Poaceae > Triticum > Triticum aestivum. Next base: position 504,566,932 of record NC_057799.1, read on the forward strand.
ATGATTCACCGTATTCGATTCACCCAGGAAATACCAAGATGTATTTGGATTTGAAGGATACTTTCTGGTGGACCGGAATGAAGAAGGATATTGCGGAGTATGTAGCAGTTTGTGATGTATGTCAGAGAGTGAAGGCAGAGCATTAGAAGCCAGCAGGATTGCTACAGCCATTGCCGATACCCGAATGGAAATGGGATAAACTAGGCACGGATTTTATCACGGGATTGCCCAGGACTCGTTCAGGCTATGACTCAATATGGGTTGTAGTCGATCGTTTGACGAAAGTAGCTCATTTCATCCCAGTGAAGACCACTTACACCAGTGCTAAGTTGGCAAAGATATACATGACCAGGAACGTATGTCTGCATGGAGTTCCGAGGACCATTGTATCAGATAGAGGAACCCAGTTTACTTCAAAGTTTTGGAATCAGTTACATGAAACTTTGGGTACCAGCCTAGAGTTCAGTACAGCCTTTCACCCACAGACAGACGGACAGACCGAGAGAGTCAATCAGATTTTGGAAGATATGCTGAGAGCTTGTGCGCTAGATTATGGATCTAGTTGGGACGACAATTTGCTGTATGCAGAGTTCTCTTACAACAACAGTTATCAATCCAGTTTGAAGATGGCCCCTTTCGAAGCTTTGTACGGAAGGAGGTGTAGAACACCCTTGTTGTGGAACGAAGTTGGAGACCGCCAGTTGTTTGGACCAGACTTGATTAAGGAATCAGAACAGAAGGTGAAATTGATTCGCGATAGGCTCAAGGTAGCCCAGTCCAGGCAGAAGAGTTATGCGGATTCTAAACGCAAGGAGACAGTTTACGAAGTCGGAGACAGAGTTTACCTCCGAGTATCACCACTTCGAGGAGTTAAGCGCTTTGGAGTTAAAGGAAAGTTAGCGCCACGTTTTGTAGGACCATACAAAGTGTTGGAGCATATGGGAGAAGTTGCTTACAAGCTGGAATTGTCTGAAGGATTGTCAGGAGTTCATGATGTATTTCATGTTTCCCAGTTGAAGAAGTGCCACGCAGAGATGGCCGAGATACCACTGAGAGATACAGTGCCACTGGAGGCGATTCAGTTGGATAGTGACTTGACCTATGAGGAGAAACCAGTTAAGATTCTTGAGTACGCCAGCCGAGTCACCCGCAGCAAGGTTATCAAGTTTTGCAAAGTTCAGTGGAGTCACCATACCGAGGATGAAGCCACCTGGGAGCGAGAGGAAGATCTACGGAAGAACCCCTCTCACCTATTTCCTAGCCAACCCGAATCTCGAGGGCGAGATTCATCTTAAGGGGGTAGGTTTGTAACATCCCAAATTTTCAATTTGGAATGTTATACATTAGATCATCATTGCATAGCATATTTCATTGCATTTTGGCAAATCCTCGAAAATCCTAAGCAACTCAAGGACCCTCGGAGAGAGTTGGGGATTTTTTGCGGTTTTCATATTTGATTTTTTTATCAAATAATGAAACGAGGATTTTTGGTTTAATTTATTTTTCTCTCCAAAAAATATTTCATATTAAAATATATGAGAGGACAAAATATGACTTCTCCAAAATAATTGAAATATTGGAGGAAAAATATTAAAATCAAATATTTGATTTTATTCGGATTTTATTTGCATTAGAAAAATTGCACGTTTTCAAATCTGCATTTTTGGGCCAAGAAAATGTTCATCTCGTTCTAATTATTTTAATTAGACGGTGAAAATTTGTTTTGGCATTTTTGGATTTTTATTTATTTTTCAACGATTTTTTTAGGTTCGGCGAAATTATTTTTTAAAAAAATCCCGCGAGCGCCGACTGGGCCGAAGCCCAGCCCACCCCGCCGCCGTCTCCCTCCTGGAGACTGCGCCGCCGCCCGAGTCCGGCTCGAGGCCGACTTCCGCCGCCTTGCCCCCTCCCCCACGGCAGCACCCCCCCACCTATAAGTACCCCGCCCCGCCGCCACCTCACCCAGACCCGAAGCCGCCGGAGCCGAGCCGCCCGACCCCGCCGCC
>NC_057799.1:504569138-504753137 GCF_018294505.1 Triticum aestivum
GGAGCCCCGATCACCGCCGCCCCTCGACGTCACCCGTCCCCTCCCCGAGCCCCGCCGCCCCTCGCCGCACCCCTACGACCCCGCCGGAGCCCGTCCCAAGCCTCGCCGGAGGTTAGCCGCCGCCGCCGTCCGCCGTCCTTTTTTTTCAAAAAAAACCGTTCGGTTTATTTTTTTCCGAAACCCTAGGTTTATTTTTTTCTTCGGTTTAGTTAGTTAGTGAACGTTCGCTGATCCGTTCGTTTTAACGAACGTGTTCGTTGGTTAGTCGCAGTTAACGAACGTCCGTTCGTTTAACTGTTCGTCAGTTTTATTTTTCTCGGATTTTCCGTGATTATTCCAGATCGCGATTTCCGATCTGTTTTTCGTTTTAGTTTATCTTTTAGCTCGTTTATCGGAATCAGGTGATTCAAGCGCCTAGAGTTTCGTCTCGAAACTCTCTTTCCGGCTAACATACTCAAACAAGTTTTTGCTACTGTAAAATTTGACCTAGATCCAGATTAGTAAACGAAGCTTGTTTCTTTCGCCGTTTGACTTTCGTTGCTTCGTTTGATTTGATTCTTTTTGCAAACCGGAGTTCTTAAGTTGAACTTTCTGGTTAGATCTTTATTTGAGTTTTACCTGTGCATTATATGAGTGCTTATTGTATGCTTGTTTGTTTGCGATAGAGTGCCCGGAGTGCGCCGCTTGCTACTTCGAATCTCTAGGTTTCATGGATCATCAGCAAGGCAAGTAACACTTTGATCTTACCTCTTTTACTACCCAGTTTTATTGCATTAGATCAACCCTCAGACATTGCATGATTAGGATCTAATTAAATTGTGGGTATTGGGAAGTAGTTGAGGTAGTACCTATCACCTGTTTATTATCAAACCCTTGGGAGTTACTTCTACGTTGCTCATATTACTATGTTATGCTAGTAGACGTGGATTGGGTTTGAGTGTTACCATGACAGATGTGAGATTGTTAATTAATGGTTAACCTTAAGGTGGCAACTAAAACTCACATCTGGGTGGATTGAGGTACCTGGGTATTCCAGGATTGCCTGTTTTTCTTTTGGACCGCCACCCAGGTTCAAAGGGATCATGAGATTATTCATGCTAGAAACTTCCGTGTGCAGCCACAAGCTATTATGGGCTCTAGCATAGTTGATTAAGTTGTGTGAGCTCTTGAAGAGGTAGACTAGCAGATGTAGGGGTTGTAGGTGGTACTGTCTACCCGGAGTAGAGAGTTAACACTTCTGAAAGACCGTGTCTCGGTCATCGTTTCTCAAACACCCTGAAGTGCGAGAATCCCAACGGAGGAGATCGAGTCTTGTGGGGAAAAGTGCGCAAACCTCTGCAGAGTGTATAAACTAATCATGGTTAGCCGTGTCCCCGGTTATGGACATCTTGAGTATCTAGTATCTGGATTATCATGTGAATCTCATCATGTTACTTTAATTAATTTTGTTGGGTTAATGATGATACTTAATTGGGATTGAGAATGCTGTCAACCATTCTCAATGTTTAACAACCACCATGATAGTTAAATAAAATTTATTCCTTTGCAGTAGGGAAAAATTGGCTTTTCGCAAAACTGTAACCATAGAGCCTTCTACCAGCCATATATGCATGTAGTATAGCATTATTATGTTCATTACTCTCTATGTGTTACATTGCCAGCATATTCCATGTGCTGACCCGTTTTCGGGCTGCAACGTTTCATGTTGCAGACTTTTCAGACGACGAGTAAGGTGCCTTAGGTCGTGGTCTTATACTCAGTGATGCCGTTGGAGTTGATGGACTCACTTATCTTCCAAGTCTTCCGCTGTTATCGTTTTAGATGGCCTTAAGCCATATTTGTCATACTTATTTCTCTCTTGAGATACTCGATGTAATAAGTGTGTGATTGCTACTCTGTTATAAATCCTCCAAGTACTGTGCGTGTCAGCATTACTGATCCAGGGATGACACTGGTGCACGGTAGATCAGACTATTTGAGGTCTGGTCGCTACAGCATATCCATAGCCCGTTAATATGCCTAGTTGATATGAGACTATCTCCTTCTTTTTGTCTTCTCCACAACCACCATATTCTATTCCACCTATAGTGCTATATCCATGGCTCACGCTCATGTATTGCGTGAAAGTTGAAAAGGTTAGAGAACATCAAAAGTATGAAACAATTTCTTGGCTTGTCATTGGGGTTGTGCATGATTTAATACTTTGTGTGATGAAGATGGAGCATAGCCAGACTATATGATTTTGTTGGGATAACTTTCTTTGTCCATGTTATTTTGAGAAGACATGATTGCTCTATTAGTATGCTTGAAGTATTATTTTTTTGTCAATATTAAACTTTTGTTTTGAATCTTATGGATCTGAATATTCTTGCCACAATAAAGATTACATGGATAAATATGTTAGGTAGAATTCCACATCAAAAATTTAGTTTTATCATTTACCTACTTGAGGACGAGCATGAATTAAGCTTGGGGATGCTTGATACGTCTCCAACGTTTCTATAATGTTTTATTGTTCCATGCTATTATATTATTTATTTTGGTTGTTTTATATGCATTAATATGCTATTTTATATTATTTTTGAGACTAACCTATTAACCTAGAGCCCAGTGCTAGTTTCTATTTTTTCCTTGTTTTTGAGTTTTACAGAAAAGGAATATCAAACGGAGTCCAAACGAGCTGAAAATTTATGGTGATTTTTTATCGACCAGAAGAGACCCACACAGCATTGAAGTTGGGACAGAAGAGTCCCGAGGCAACCACAAGCCTAGGGGGAGCACCGCCTTGGGCGTGCCCCTATGGCTTGTGGGCCCCTCAGGCACCCCCTGACCTGTTTCCGACGCCAAAAATTCCTATAAATATAGAAACCTCCGAAAAGAACCCTAGATCAAAAGTTCCGCCGCTGCAAGCCTCTGTAGCCATGAAAAACCAACGGGAGCCCGTTCTGGCACCTGCTGGAGGGGGCAATCTTCACTGGAGGCCATCTTCATCATCCCGGTGGTCTCCATGACGAGGAGGGAGTAGTTCACCCTCGGGGCTGAGGGTATGTACCAGTAGCTATGTGTTTGATCTGTCTCTCTCTCTCGTGTTTTTGATTTGGCACAATCTTGATGTACCGCGAGCTTTGTTACTATAGTTGGATCATATGGTGTTTCTCCCCCTCTATCTTCTTGTGATGAATTCAGTTTTACCTCTGAGGTTTCACTATTATCATATTGAATACTATTATGGATTTGTGAACACTTGATGTATGACTTGTGTGGGATACCCGTGGTGACAATGGGGTGTTCTATTGATTCACTTGATGTATGTTTTGGCACTCAACTCACGGATTCCTGAGGTGACATTGGGGTAATCTATGCATAGGGGTTGATGCACGTTTTCGTCCTTGTTTCTCCGGTAGGAATCTTGGGGCTCTCTTTGAGGTTCTTTGTGTTGGATTGAATATTATGAATTTGAAGTTGTTTGATGCATATCGTATAATTGACCCACGGATACTTGTGGCGCCATTGGGGTATCTAGGTAACATTAGGGTTCATTGATGTGTGTCATGTGGTGTTATTTTACTACGAACTCTTGTGTTGTTTGAGACACTTATAGGAATATCTCAATGGATTGATTGGAAAGAATAACTTTGAGGTGGTTTCATACCCTACAAGAAATTTCATCTTATGTTCTCCGTGATAGGAAATTTGGAGTGACTCTTTGTCGCACGTTGAGGGATTGCCATATGATTTAATTATGTTATGATTCTCGAGAGAACTTGCACTAGTGAAAGTATGAACCCTAGGCCTTGTTTTCGACCATTGCAATACCGTTTTGCTCACTTTTGTTCGTAGTTACCTTGCTGTATTTATATTTTCATATTACAAAAACCTATATCCACCATCCATATTACACTTGTATCACCATCTCTTCGCCGAACTAGTGCACCTATACAATTTACCATTGTATTGAGTGTGTTGGGGACACAAGAGATTCTTTGTTATTTGGCTGCAAGGTTCTTTGAGAGAGACCATCTGAAGGAAATATTCCCTAGAGGCAATAATAAAGTTGTTATTTATATTTCCTTATATCATGATAAATGTTTATTAATCATGCTAGAATTGTATTAACCGGAAACTTAGTACATGTGTGAATACATGGACAAAACAGAGTGTCCCTAGTATGCCTCTACTTGACTAGCTCGTTAATCAAAGATGGTTAAGTTTCCTGACCATAGACATGTGTTGTCATTTGATGAACGGGATCACATCATTAGGAGAATGATGTGATGGACAAGACCCATCCGTTAGCTTAGCATAATGATCGTTAAGTTTTATTACTATTGCTTTCTTCATGACTTATACATATTCCTCTGACTATGAGATTATGCAACTCCCGAATACCGGAGGAACACCTTGTGTGATATCAAACGTCACAACGTAACTGGGTGATTATAAAGATGCTCTATAGGTGTCTCCGAAGGTGTTTGTTGGGTTGGCATAGATCAAGATTAGAATTTGTCACTCCGAGTATCGGAGAGGTATCTCTGGGCCCTCTCGGTAATGCACATCACTATAAGCCTTGCAAGCAATGTGACTAATGAGTTAGTTACGGGATGATGCATTACAGAACGAGTAAAGAGACTTGTCGGTAACGAGATTGAACTAGGTATGAGGATACCGACGATCAAATCTCGGGCAAGTAACATACCGATGACAAAGGGAATGACGTATATTGTCATTGCGGTTTGACCGATAAAGATCTTCGTAGAATATGTAGACCAATATGAGCATCCAGGTTCCGCTATTGGTTATTGACCGGAGATGTGTCTCGGTCATGTCTACATAGTTCTTGAACCCGTAGGGTCAGCACGCTTAACGTCCGATGATGATTTATATTATGAGTTATGTGTTTTGGTGACTTAAGTTTGTTCGGAGTCCCGGATGAGATCACGGACATGACGAGGAATCTCGAAATGGTCAAGAGGTAAAGATTGATATATTGGAAGATGGTATTCGGACACCGGAATGGTTTCGAGTGGTTCGGGTATTTTTCCGGAGTACCGAGGGGTTAGCGGAACCCCCCGGGGAAAGTCATGGGCCTCATGGGCCACGGGAGAGAGAGGGGACAGCCCACAAGGGGTGCCCCCCATGGGAGTACGAATTGGACTAGGGGAGGGGGCGGCGCCCCCCTTTCCCTCTCCTACTCCCTCTCCCTTTCCCCCTTTCCCACTCTGGAAAAGGAAAGGGGAATCCTACTAGGACTAGGAGTCCTAGTAGGACCCCCCCCATGGCGCGCCCCTCTAGGCCGGCCGCCTCCTCCCCTCCTCCTTTATATACGGGGGCAGGGGGCACCCGAAAGCACAACATTTATTCTCTTAGCCGTGTGCGGTGCCCCCCTCCACAGTTTACACCGTCGTGCTGACGAAACTCTCCCTCGACCCTCTACTGGATCGAGAGTTCGAGGGACTTCATCGAGCTGAACATGTGCTGAACTCAGAGGTGTCGTACGTTCGGTACTAGATCGGTTGTATCGTGAAGATGTTCGACTACATCAACTGCGTTAACCTAACCCTTCCGCTTTCGGTATACGAGGGTACGTGGACACACTTTCCCGCTCTCGTTGCTATGCATCTCCTAGATAGATCTTGCGTGATCGTAGGATTTTTTTTTTTGAAATTGCATGCTACGTTACCCAACAGTGGCATCCGAGTCAGGTCTATGCGTAGATGATATGCACGAGTAGAACACAAGGAGTTGTGGGCGATAATAGTCATACTGCTTACCACCAACGTCTTATTTTGATTCGGCAGTATTGTTGGATGAAGTGGCCCGGACCAACCTTACATAACCACGTTCATGAGACCGGTTCCACCGACAGACATGCAACTTGTTTTGCATAAAGGTGGCTGGCAGGTGTCTGTTTCTCCAACTTTAGTGGAATCGAATTTGACTATGGCCGGTCCTTGTTGAAGGTTAAAACAACACACTTGACGAAAAATCGTTGTGGTTTTGATGCGTAGGTACGAACGGTTCTTGCTAGAAGCCCGCAGCCACGTAAAACTTGCAACAACAAAGTAGAGGACGTCTAACTTGTTTTTGCAGGGCATGTTGTGATGTGATATAGTCAGGACATGATTGATATACGTTATTGTATGAGATGATCATGTTTTGTAAACGTTATCGGCAACTGGCAAGAGACTTATGGTTGTCGCTTTATTGTATGAAATGCAATCGCCATGTAATTGCTTTAATTTATCACTATGCGGTAGCGATAGTTGTAGAAGCAATAGTTGGCGAGACGACAACGACGCTATGATGGAGATCAAGGTGTCAAGCTGGTGACAATGGAGATCATGACGGTGCTTTGGAGATGGAGATCAAAGGCACAATATGATGATGGCCATATCATGTCACATATTTTGATTGCATGTGATGTTTCTCTTTTATGCATCTTATTTTGCTTAGTATGGCGCTAGCATTATAAGATGGTCCCTCACTAAATTTCAAGGTATAAGTGTTCTCCCTGAGTACGCACCGTTGCGACAGTTCGTTGTGCCGAGACACCACGTGATGATCGGGTGTGATAAGCTCTACGTTCACATACAACGGGTGCAAGACAGTTTTGCACGTGCAGAATACTCGGGTTAAACTTGACGATCCTATCATATGCAGATATGGCCTCGGAACACTGAGACCGAAAGGTCGAACGTGAATCATATAGTAGATATGATCAACATAGAGATGTTCACCATTGAAAACTACTCCATTTCACAGGATGATCGGACATGGTTTAGTTGATATGGATCACGTGATTATTTAGATGACTAGAGGGATGTCTATCTAAGTGGGAGTTCTTTAGTAATATGATTAATTGAACTTAAATTTATCATGAACTTAGTCCTGATAGTTTTTGCATATCTAAGTTGTTGTAGATCAATGGCCCGTGCTACCGTTCCTTTGAATTTTAATGCTGTCCTAGAGAAAGCTAGGTTGAAATATGATGGTAGCAACTACACGGACTAGGTCCATAACTTGAGGATTATCCTCATTGCTGCACAGAAGAATTACGTCCTGGAAGCACCGCTAGGTGCGAGGCATGCTGCAGGAGCAACTCCGGACGTTATGAACATCTGCAAGGTAAAGCTGATGATTACTCGATAGTTCAGTGTGCCATGCTTTACGGCTTACAATTGGGACTTCAAAGACGTTCTGAATGTCATGGGGCATATGAGATGTTCCAAGAGTTGAGGTTAATATTTCAAGCAAATGCCCGAGTTGAGAGATATGAAGTCTCCAACAAGTTCTATAGCTACAAAATGGAGGAGAACAGTTTTGTCAGTGAACACATACTCAGAATGTGTGGGTACCATAACCACTTGACTCAGCTGGGAGTTAATCTTCCGGATGATAGTGTTATTGACAGAGTTCTTCAATCACTGCCACCAAGCTATAAAGGCTTCGTGATGAACTATAATATGCAAGGAATGGAAAAGATAATTCTTGAGCTCTTCGCAATGCTTAAGGCTGCGGAGGTAGAAATCAAGAAGGAGCATCAAGTGTTGATGGTTAACAAGACCACTACTTTCAAGAAAAAGGGCAAAGGAAAGAAGGGGAACTTCAAGAAGAATAGCAAGCAAGTTGCTGCTCCCGGGAAGAAGCCCAAGTCCGGAACTAAGCCTGAAACTGAGTGCTTCTACTACAAAGGAACTGGTCACTGGAAGCGGAACTGCCCCATGTATTTGGCGGATAAGAAGGATGGCAAAGTGAAAGGTATATTTGATATACATGTTATTGATGTGTACCTTACTAATGCTCGTAGTAGCGCCTGGGTATTTGATACTGGTTCTGTTGCTCATATTTGCAACTCGAAACAGGGGCTACGGATTACACGAAGATTGGCTAAGGACGAGGTGACAATGCGCGTCGGAAATGGTTCCAAGGTCGATGTGATCGCCGCGACAGGATACCTCTACATCTACCTTCGGGATTAGTTTTAGACCTGAATAATTGTTATTTGGTGCCAGCGTTGAGCATGAACATTATATCTGGATCTTGTTTGATGCGAGATGGTTATTCATTTAAATCACAGAATAATGGTTGTTCTATTTATATGAGTAATATCTTTTATGGTCATGCACCCTTGATGAGTGGTCTATTTTTGTTGAATCTCGATCGTAGTGATGCACATATTCATAATATTGAAGCCAAAAGATGCAAAGTTAATAATGATAGTGCAACTTATTTGTGGCACTGCCGTTTAGGTCATATTGGTGTAAAGCGCAAGAAGAAACTCCATGCTGATAGGCTTTTGGAATCACTTGATTATGAATCACTTTATGCTTGCGAACCATGCCTCATGGGCAAGATGACTAAGACTCCATTCTCCGGAACAATGGAGCGAGCCACTGACTTATTGGAAATAATACATACTGATGTACGCGGTCCTATGAGTGTTGAAGCTCGCGGCGGGTATCGTTATTTTCTGACCTTCACAGATGATTTGAGCAGATATGGGTATATCTACTTAATGAAACATAAGTCTGAAACATTTTGAAAAGTTTGAAGAATTTCAAAGTGAAGTGGAAAATCATCGTAATAAGAAAATAAAGTTTCTATGATCTGATCGCAAAGGCAAATATTTGAAACAATGTGGAATAGTTTCACAACTCACCCCACCTGGAACACCACAGCGTAAGGATGTGTCCGAACGTCGTAACCGTACTTTATTAGATATGGTGCGATCTATGATGTCTCTTACCGATTTACCACTATCGTTTTTGGGTTATGCTTTAGAGACGACTGTATTCACGTTAAATAGGGCACCATCTAAATCCGTTGAGACGACACCATATGAATTGTGGTTTGGCAAGAAACCTAAGCTGTCGTTTCTTAAAGTGTGGGGTTGCGATGCTTATGTGAAAAAGCTTCAGCCTGATAAGCTCGAACCCAAATCGGAGAAATGCGTCTTCATAGGATACCGAAAGGAAACTGTTGGGTACACCTTCTATCACAGATGCGAAGGCAAGTTATTCGTTGCTAAGAATGGATCCTTTCTAGAGAAGGAGTTTCTCTCGAAAGAAGTGAGTGGTAGGAAAGTAGAACTTGATGAGGTAGTTGTACCTTCTCTTGAATTAGAAAGTAGTTCATCAGAGAAATCAGTTCCAGTGATGCCTACATCCATTAGTGAGGAAGTTAATGATGATGATCATGAAACTTCAGATCAAGTTACTACCGAACCTCGTAGGTCAACCAGAGTACGTTCCGCACCAGAGTGGTATGGTAATCCTGTTCTGGAAGTCATGTTACTAGACCATGACGAACCTACGAACTATGAGGAAGCGATGATGAGCCCAGATTCCACGAAATGGCTTGAGGCCATGAAATCTGAGATGGGATCCATGTATGAGAACAAACTATGGACTTTGATTGACTTGCCCGATGATAGGCAAGCCATAGAGAATAAATGGATCTTCAAGAAGAAGACTGACGCTGACAGTAATGTTACTGTCTACAAAGCTCGACTTGTTGCGAAAGGTTTTTGATAAGTTCAAGGAGTTGACTACGAAGAGACCTTCTCACCCGTAGCGATGGTTAAGTCTGTCTGAATCATGTTAGCAATTGCCAGATTTTATGATTATGAAATTTGGCAAATGGATGTCAAAACTGCATTCCTTAATGGATTTCTTAAAGAAGAGTTATATATGATGCAACCAGAAGGTTTTGTCGATCCTAAAGGTGCTAACAAAGTGTGCAAGCTCCAGTGATCCATTTATGGACTGGTGCAAGCCTCTCGGAGTGGGAATATACACTTTGATAGTGTGATCAAAGCATATGGTTTTATACAGACTTTTGGAGAAGCCTGTATTTACAAGAAAGTGAGTGGGAGCTCTCTAGCATTTCTAATATAATATTTGGATGACATACTGTTGATTGAAAATGATATAGAATTTCTGGATAGCATAAAAGGATACTTGGATAAGAATTTTTCAATGAAAGACCTCGGTGAAGCTGCTTATATATTGGGCATCAAGATCTATAGAGATAGATCAAGACGCTTAATTGGACTTTCACAAAGCACATACCTTGATAACGTTTTGAAGAAATTCAAAATGGATCAGTCAAAGAAAGGGTTCTTGCTTGTATTACAACGTGTGAAGTTGAGTCAGACTCAATGCCCGACCACTGCAGAAGATAGAGATAAAATGAAAGTCATTCCCTATGCCTCAGCCATAGGTTCTATCATGTATGCAATGTTGTGTACCAGACCTGATGTGTGCCTTGCTATATGTTTAGCAGGGAGGTACCAAAGTAATCCAGGAGTGGATCACTGGACAACGGTCAAGAACATCCTGAAATACCTGAAAAGGACTAAGGATATGTTTCTCATTTATGGAGGTGACAAAGAGCTTGTCGTAAATGGTTACATCGATGTAAGCTTTGACACTGATCCGGATGACTCTAAGTCACAAACCAGATATGTATTTATATTGAATGGTGGAGCTGTCAGTTGGTGCAGTTCCAAGCAGAGCGTCGTGGCGGGATCTACGTGTGAAGCGGAGTACATAGCTGCTTCGGAAGCAGCAAATGAAGGAGTCTGGATGAAGGAGTTCATATCCGATCCAGGTGTAGTACCTAGTGTATCGGGTCCAATGAAATTCTTTTGTGATATACTGGAGCAATTGCCTTAGCGAACGAATCCAGATTTCACAAGAGAACCAAACACATAAAGAGACGCTTGAACTCCATCCGCGATCAAGTCAAGGAGGGAGGCATTGAGATTTTCAAAATACATACGGATCAAAATGTTGCAGACCCATTAACTAAGCCTCTTCCACGAGAAAAACATGATCAACACCAAGGCTCCATGGGTCTTAGAATCATTACAATGTAATCCAGATTATTGACTCTAGTGCAAGTGGGAGACTGAAGGAAATATGCCCTAGAGGCAATAATAAAGTTGTTATTTATATTTCCTTATATCATGATAAATGTTTATTATTCATGCTATAATTGTATTAACCCGAAACTTAGTACATGTGTCAATATATATACAAAACTGAGTGTCCCTAGTATGCCTCTACTTGACTAGCTCGTTAATCAAAGATGGTTAAGTTTCCTGACCATAGACATGTGTTGTCATTTGATGAATGGGATCACATCATTAGGAGAATGATGTGATGGACAAGACTCATCCGTTAGCTCAGCATAATGATCGTTAAGTTTTATTACTATCGCTTTCTTCATGACTTATACATATTCCTCTGACTATGAGATTATGCAACTCCCGGATACTGGAAGAACACCTTGTGTGCTATCAAACGTCACAACGTAACTGGGTGATTATAAAGATGCTCTACAGGTGTCTCCGAAGGTTTTGTTGGGTTGGCACAGATCAAGATTAGGATTTGTCACTCCAAGTATCGGAGAGGTATCTCTGGGCCCTCTCGGTAATGCACATCACTATAAGCCTTGCAAGCAATGTGACTAATGAGTTAGTTACGGGATGATGCATTACGGAACGAGTAAAGAGACTTGCCGGTAATGAGATTGAACTAGGTATGAGGATACCGACGATCGAATCTCGGGCAAGTAGCATACCGATGACAAAGGGAATGACGTATATTGTCATTGCGGTTTGACCGATAAAGATCTTCGTAAAATATGTAGGAACCAATATAGGCATCCAGGTTCCGCTATTGGTTATTGGCCAGAGATGTGTCTCAGTCATGTCTACATAGTTCTCGAACCCGTAGGGTCCGCACGCTTAACGTTCGATGACGATTTATATTATGAGTTATGTGTTTTGGTGATCGAAGTTTGTTCAGAGTCCCGGATGAGATCACGTACATGACGAGGAGTCTCAAAATGGTCGAGAGGTAAGGATTGATATATTGGAAGATGGTATTCGGACACCGAAATGGTTACGACTGGTTCGGGTATTTTTCCGGAGTACCGAGGGGTTACCGGAACCCCCCGGGGGAAGTCATGGGCCTCATGGGCCACGGGAGAGAGAGGGGACAGCCCACAAGGGGTGGCCGCCCCCCCCATGGGAGTCCGAATTGGACTAGGGGAGGGGCGGTGCCCCCCTTTCCCTATCCTACTCCGTCTCCCTTTCCCCCTTTCCCACTCCGGAAAAGGAAAGGGGAATCCTACTAGGACTAGGAGTGCTAGTAGGACTCACCCCATGGCGCACCCCTCTAGGCTGGCCGCCTCCTCCCCTCCTCCTTTATATATGGGGGCAGGAGGGCACCCCAAAGCACAACAGTTATTCTCTTAGTCGTGTGCGGTGCCCCCCTCCACAGTTTACTCCTCCGGTCATAGCGTCGTAGTGCTTAGGCGAAGCCCTGCGCGGATCACATCACCATCACCGTCACCATGCCGTCGTGCTGACGAAACTCTCTCTCGATCCTCTGTTGGATCGAGAGTTCGAGGGACGTCATCGAGTTGAACGTGTGCAGAACTCAGAGGTGTCGTACGTTCGGTACTAGATCGGTTGGATCGTGAAGACGTTCAACTACATCAACCGCGTTAACCTAATGCTTCCACTTTCGGTCTACGAGGGTACGTGGACACACTCTCCCCCTCTCTTGCGTGATCGTAGGAATTGTTTTTGAAATTGCATGCTACGTTACCCAACACCATCTTCATCCTACGCCTCCCACAGATTGATAAACCTTAGGTCATCCACTTGAGGGAAAATTGCTACTGTCCTACAAAACTCTACGCTTGGAGGCCCAACACGAGTCTGCAAGAAGAAGGTTGCGTAGTAGCTATCAGGTTGTTGGTTGAGGAGATGGAGAGAAACCAGTCGCTGACCGAAGAGTATTCCACTGTCAAGTCACGAATGGATGAACTCTCAACTCGTCATGATTTTCTCAGCAGGCCATGAAAAATTGACCTATGATTACCTGAAAAGGAAACTGGAACTCGAGGCACCGAGAGAGGCTCATGAGGATTTGATGAAAGAAAATTCTCTTCTCACCCAACAACTTAAAGAGAAACCTGAAGCGTTTGAGCCCACATGTTTAAAATGCATTGAACGAAATAATGTTGAATCATCTCTGAATGCTAACCCCTCGATCGAGGAAAATAGTTCTGTTTCTGATGAAAATGCTAGGTTAAAGGATCTCCTTCAGACAGGAATGTTCAAATCTATCAAAGGACACCAAACCCTTTGCAATGTTCTGAAGAAATCTATTCTTCACAAAAATCCCATAAAGGAAGGCATCGGTTTCGAAAGGAAACTGAATGAAAATGGCACTTACTGGGAACCACATCAATATCCTCAAACTGTGTGGGTTCCTGCAAAGAGCAAAACGCTTGACCCAGCATTATTGTCGAGATATAACTCTCCCTTGTCTGAATATCCTGATGATGATTCCCTGGACAACTATAAGTTGTTCAAAGATCAACATGGTGAGACTGTTGCTCGCTATGTTGGACCAAACAGCAGAAATGGCCCCCCAAACAAATCCATTTGGGTGCCTAATAAAACTATTGATGCTTTGCCTGTTTCCACTCGACTAACCATGCAGGCACAAAGGATTCGACAGAATGACTACATGCATACTAGATACAATCATTATGCTCACTCATTTGGAAAGAATTTCAATGCTTACTCTTTCAATTATACTCGCTCCTCACCGAGTAACAACTATGGTTATCAAAAGAAAACATATCCTGCTCGTTCATTTGTTTTGAAGCCACCTACAAAGATGTGGGTGGTTAAGAAAACCTAATTCTTCTACAGGACTATGTCTCCGGATGCACTGAATGGATTATGGACAATGGATGCACTAGTCATATGACCGGAGACAAGTCGTTCTTTGTCGACCCCAACATAACTACTCCTCTGAAGTATATCACTTTTGGCGACAACAACAAAGGAAAGGTAATTGGGCTAGGTAAAATTGCTATCTCAAAGGATAAGTCTATTGATGATGTGTTGCTTGTTCAATCCCTTGGATTCAATCTCATGTTAGTTGGCAAGCTATGTGATTTAGGAATGATAGTCCTATCTCTATCTCCAAATGCATTGTCTTCATGGCCTTTGACCATTCCCTCGTCTTTGGGGAATTAGAAAGGGTGATCTTTATATTGTGGATTTCTCTAAGGGTCCCTCAGTCCAAACTTGTTTGCTTGCAAAAGCAATCGAAGGATGGCTGTGGCACCGCAGACTTGGTCATGCAGGTATGAGAAATTTGCAGACTCTGGTGAAGAAAAATCATCTTTGTGGCATTCCTGATGTAAAATTCGACAAGAATCATCTCTGTGCTGCTTGTGAAGCTGGTAAATTGGCTAAGAAGCATCATTCATCAAAGACAATCATGACCACAACAAGACCACTGGAAATTCTTCATACGGATTCGGTGGCAGTCACTATGGTCTGGTTATTGTCGATGGTTTCCCTTGATACACTTGGGTATTCTTTCTCGAAGACAAGACCTGTACTCAATATATCTTCAAAAGCTTTCCTAAGAAGGCCCAGAATGAATATGATGTGTGAATCAAGCACATCAGAAGTGACAATGGAACTGAGTTCAAAAATACTCATATTGCTGAATTCCTTGATGAACATGGTATTACTCATGAGTTCTCTGCTACATACACTCCCTAACAAAATGGAGTTGTTGAATGGAAAAACAGTATTTGTATCTATGTCAATTAAAAGGACTAAAAATTAATTAAAGTATTTCAAATTTAAAATTTGAAAATGGGGGGTTGAAGATTACGAAGCGCTTTGAATTTGAATAAGACCATGCTCCTTCTTTTTCATAAAATGGGTGGTTTGGTTGTTGATCCATTAATCAAAGAACTCGCATTGAAATGGCAAGAACTATGCTCAGTCAGTATAAAACTCCCATTCGCTTCTGGGTTGCTGCTATTAACACTGCTTGTCATGTTATCAATCGTGTTTATCTTCCCAAGTTCCTTAAGAAAACTTCATATGAGCTTATTACTGGCAAGAAACCAAATATTTCTTATCTACGTGCTTTTGGTGCACCTTGTTACATTCTTGATATGAATCATTCCTCCAAGTTTGCACCTAAGGCACATGAAGGTATTCTTCTTGGTTATGGCTCAATCTCGCACACGTATTGAGTCTATAACTCTCACCACATGAAAGATATGGAAACGTTAAATGTGCGGTTTGATAGATCTAACGGCTCCCAAAAGGAGCACCTGCCAAATGTGATAGACGAACCTATGATATCGGATGCTATTCGGCAAATGGCCATTGGGAGCGCCAAACCTGTTGAAGGAAATGCACCTAAGTCATCTGATGATGATGCTCCTATGGCTCGAAGTAGAGCTCGTCAAGCCACTGCTGAAGCAAATGCTCCTCCGAATGGAAATGGGAATCAAGATCCAAATGCCGATCAAAATGGCAATCCTGAAGGAATAATGACTCAAACACTAATGTTGATGACAATGACCATCATGAAGAAAATGCTCATCCTTGTGTGGCAAATCGAGTTGATCCCTCATTAATTCTCGATGAAATTGAGAATCCAGGTTATAGACCCACAACTCGTTCTTGCACTCTTCTGGCTAACTACTGTGGAAGTCTCCTTTGTTTCATTGGCAGAACCTATACCAAGTTTGATGAAGCCATGAATGATCTAGACTGGATGAATGCCATGCAAGAGGAGTTGGTGCAATTCGAATTGAATGATGTATGGGAACTGGTTGACAAACGGAATCCCAAGAAGCATAATATCATTGGCACAAAATGGATCTTTCGCAACAAGCAAGATGAAAATGGTATTGTGGTGAGAAATAAAGCACGACCTGTTTCTCAAGGGTACACACAGGTAGAAGGTATTGATTTTGGTGAAACTTATGCTCCTGTTACACGTCTTGAGGCAATTCACAATCTTCTTGCTTATGCAAATTACAATGATATCTTGCTATATCAAATGGATGTGAAAAGTGCTTTCCTCAATGGTGAAATTGATGAGGAAGTGTATGTTAGACAGCCACCTGGCTTTGAACACCCTGAGTTTCCTAACAAAGTTTTCAGGTTGAATAAAGCTTTATATGGGCTAAAGCAAGCCCCTCGAGCTTGGTATGACACTATGAAGAAGTTTTTGCTCGAAAAAGGGTTCAAACCAGGATCCACATATCCCACACTTTTCACTCATCCAGTTGACAATGATTTATTCGTTTGTCAAATCTATGTGGATGATATTATCTTCGGTTGTACTAACAATGCTTGCAGCTTAGAATTCGGGAAAATGATGTCCGATAAATATCAAATGTCCATGATGGGTGAACTCAATTTTTTTCTTGGACTGCAAATTCGTTAACAAGCAAATGGCACTTTCATTTCTTAGGAGAAATATCTGAAGGAGTGACTGAACAAGTCTAAAATGCAAGATTCTAAAATGAAGGGCTATTAAACTCTGATGCCCACAAATGGTAAGCTAGATGCAGATGTGTATGGTAAGGACTATCATACGAAAGCCTATCGTTTGATGACGGGATCTCTGCTTTACCTATGTGCATCTAGACCTGATATTATGTTGAGTGTTTGCATGTTTGCCTGCTATCAAGCTGCACCAAAAGAATTGCATCACCAAGTGGTCAAGCGCATTCTGAGATATTTGGCTCACACCCCACCTTAGGTTTATGGTATCCTAAGGGAGTACAGTTTGATCTTGTTGGATATTCAGACTCAGATTGGGCTGGTAACTTGGTTGATAGGAAATCTACTTTGGGGACATGTCATTTCCTTGGTAGATCATTGGTCTATTGGTATTCAAGGAATCAGAATTGCGTATCGTTGTCTACGGCTGAGGCTGGATATATTGCTGCTGGATCTTGTTGCACTCAGTTATTGTGGATGAAGCAAACACTCAAGGATTATGGCATCAAGGTCAAGCATATCCCTTTGTATTGTGATAATGAGAGTACCATCAAAATTGCACACAACCCTGTGCAGCATTCTCGCACGAAGCACATTGCCATCAGACATCATTTTATTCATGATCATATGGCTCGGGAGGATATTGTCATCAATCACGTCAAGACCAAAGACAATCTCGCTGATATTTTCACCAAGCCTCTCGACGAGAAAAGATTCTGTGTGTTACGGTGTGAGCTAAATATCCTATACTTCGCAAACGTGTAGTAAGATGGACTCGGCACCCGTGCTAACACTTCCACGTCTTAGAAGGAATGGGTGCATAACACTCGAAGAGTTTGAAAATTTCGACAAAGTGAAATTTTCTTTCTGAGAGTGAATACATTAACGAAGAAATCGACTAACCGGGTGCCACGATAATTGTGCAATGCTCGGGGTCAAACAGTTCTTATACGGTGGGTTACGCCACCACAATTTTCTTTTGTTGGATTTCTTTTCATTTGATGGATTTGGTTTATGTCCGAATGCATCTCTCTAATAGCTATTTGCTCGAGTGTTTGTTCTTTTGCCTGAGTGAAATGCCAAGGACCCAGTTTTTCCCTCTGATCTATCTCTTCCAGTCTATGTTGTTCCATTGCAAATGCTCAAATTTAATTGGAATGAAACTTATCGAGTGTCCTTGACCATGATTAAGATTCGGTCTGTACTTTAATCTATTTTGGCGAAAGTTGTCCAAAATTTGGGGTTTCCCGCCCAAGTCAGGACCACGATCTTTGACGGTTGCCACGTGCAACATATCAATTGCCAGTCCATCCTATCCGCTGAACCGCAATCGTCTCTGACTAGAGACCATCCGATCATAAACCTCGGCGTGCGGTTATTTTCTTTCGCCTATATAAACCGCACGGCACCCCTCATCCTCCTTTACCCTCTTTCTCCTTGCTCTCTCTCTCTCCACTGAAACCCTCGCCATAGTGCTCCACCTTGAGCTCGACGCCGACGACCCCTTCGTCGCATAGCTGCCAGAAAGAGGTCATTGGAGTCATTCCACCCCGCCACGGGACATCTTCTTCCTCGTGCCGCCGTAGTTGCTGCACGTCACCAAGCTAGGGTACGTGTAGTTCATACTCGAACTTCCTTCCTTCACGTTTCGAGTTCATCCGCGGTTAATTTTCTCTGGATTTACTGCAGTTCTTAGATCTAAGTTTTTACCATTCTAGTGCGGATGTGGTTTGTAGTTATTCATCGCATCCAAATTCGTCAGATCTAGGGTTTTTGTTATGCTTCGTTCGAATGAAATGAATAGCTCGTTGTCTAGTATTCTTCTTCAGATCTACTAGCTCGATCTATATGTTTCATTCTTTCGAGATATCTCTCAAAATCTGCATCTGATTCTTCCTCAAAATGTTTTTGTTCGGGAAAACTTTCGATGTGAGCATTTGTGACCCTGTCCCCATTTCCCCTCGTACCTATTCTCTTCACAGGTGAATGCAGTCTGTTGCAGATTCTGCCAAGGTACACAGTATGGCTGATGATGAAGAGGCTTTCATGGGAACGACTAATGAATCTAAAGCACCAAATGCAAAGGGCTCAATGGTAGGCCCGTAATCCAGCAAGAGGAAAAGATCTGAACCAAATGCAGATGAACAAGAGGCAGATGCTCCGAAGAAGAGGAGAGGTGGCATGCAACCAATCAAAAATACAGCTAAGCTTGTCTCTCATGATGAATATAACACTGTACCTGGAGAAGATTCCACTCAGAGAAAAGGACGTGTGCAAAAGATTCGGCGTCACTTGGTAAGGAAGTGGTTTAACTACAACATGGTTCATCCTCGATACGCCAAGAACTTTCCTTTCCACCCCCCATGGGGTGACTTCCGCGAGATTGGGCTCATATAGGTAGGTGAACCAGAGCAAAGGCCTCCACCACCTCCTGATGCTCATGAGTCGTCCACCATGACTCCTGATTCGTATCGTGAAGAAAAGGCTAAGCGCCTCAAGAATGTTGAAAAGCAAGCCAAGAAGGCCACAAAACATCACACCGTAACTGGGTGATTATAAAGATGCTCTACAGGTGTCTCTGAAGGTGTTTGTTGAGTTGGCATAGATCAAGATTAGGATTCGTCACTCCGAGTATCGAAGAGGTATCTCTAGGCCCTCTCGGTAATGCACATCACTATAAGCCTTGCAAGCAATGTGACTAATGAGTTAGTTACGGGATGATGCATTATGGAACGAGTAAAGAGACGTGCCGGTAACGATATTGAACTAGGTATGAGGATACCGACGATCGAATCTCGGGCAAGTAACATACCGATGACAAAGGGAACAACGTATGTTGTTATGCGGTTTGACCACTAAAGATCTTCGTAGAATATGTAGCAGCCAATATGAGCATCCAGGTTCCGCTATTGGTTATTGACCGGAGAGGTATCTCGGTCATGTCTACATAGTTCTCGAACCCGTAGGGTCTGCACGCTTAACATTCGATGATGATTTGTGTTATGAGTTATGTGATTTGATGACCGAAGTTTTGTTTGGAGTCCTGGATGAGATCACGGACGTGACGAGGAGTCTCAAAATGGTCGAGAGGTAAAGATTCATATATTGGAAGGTTATATTCGGACACCGGAATGGTTTCAGGAAGTATCGGATAAGTTTCGGGGTACCGGGAGGTTAGCGGAACCGCCCGGGGAAGTATTGGGCCTTAATGGGCTTTAGTGGAAAGGAGAGAAGGGCCATACGGGGAGGCAGCGCACCCCCCCCCCCCAATGGCATGTTCGAATTGGACTAGGGAGGGGGCGGCGCCCCCCTCTTTCCTTCTCCCTCTCTTCCTCCTTCCCTCTCTCCCTCTCTTGGAAAGGAAGGGTACTCCAACTAGGATTGGGAATCCTAGTTGGTCTCCCCTATGGCGTGCACCCCCCTTGGGCCGGCCACCTCTCCTCCCCCCTTTATATACGTGGTAAGGGGGCACCCTAAAGGCACACCAAGTCTTCTGTTAGCCATATGCGGTACCCCCCCCCCCTCCACAGTTACACACCTCGGTCTTATCGTCGTAGTGCTTAGGCGAAGCCCTGCGCCGGTAACTTCATCATCACCATCGCCACGCCGTCGTGTTGACGGAACTCTCCCTCGTCCTCAACCAGATCAAGAGTTCGATCGATCTGAACACGGAGGTGCCATACGTTCGGTACTTGGATCGGTTGGATCGTGAAGACATTCGACTACATCAACCGCGTTACTAAACGCTTCCGCTTTCGGTCTATGAGGGTACACGGACACACTCTCCCCGCTCGTTGCTATGCTTCTGCTAGATACATCTTGCGATACTACGTTCCCCAACAGTGGCATCCGAGCCAGGTCTATGCATAGATGTTATATGCACGAGTAGAACACAAAGTGTTGTGGGCGATAATAGTCATACTGCTTACCACCAACGTCTTACTTTGATTCGGCGGTGTTGTTGGATGAAGCGGCCCGGACCGACATTACATGACCGCGTTCATGAGATTGGTTCTACCAACGTGCTTCGCACACAAGTGGCTAGCGGGTGTCAGTTTCTCCAACTTTAGTTGAATCAAGTTTGACTACGGCCGGTCCTTGTTGAAGGTTAAAACAGCACACTTGACAAAAAATCGTTGTGTTTTTGATGCGTAGGTAAGAACGGTTCTTGCTAGAAGCCCGTAGCAGCCACGTAAAACTTACAACAACAAAGTAGAGGACGTCTAACTTGTTTTTGCAGGGCATGTTGTGATGTGATATGGTCAAGACGCGATGAGATATAAATTGTTGTATGAGATGATCATGTTTTGTAACTGTTGTCGGCAACTGTCAGGAGCCTTATGGTTGTCGCTTTATTGTATGAAATGCAATCACCATGTAATTGCTTTACTTTATCACTAAGCGGTAGCGATAGTCGTAGAAGCAATAGTTGGCGAGACGACAACGATGCTACGATGGAGATCAAGGTGTCAAGCCGGTGACGATGGAGATCATGACGGTGCTTTGGAGATGGAGATCAAAGGCACAAGATGATGATGGCCATATCATGTCACATATTTTGATTGCATGTGATGTTTATCCTTTATGCATCTTATTTTCTTAGTACGGCGATAGCATTATAAGATGATCCCTCACAAAATTTCAAGGTATAAGTGTTCTCCCTGAGTATGCACCGTTGCTACAGTTTGTCATGCCGAGACACCACGTGATGATGGGTGTGATAAGCTCTACATTCACATACAACGGGTGCAAGCCAGTTTTGCACATGCAAAATACTCAGGTTAAACTTGACGAGCCTAGCATATGCAGATATGGCCTCGGAACACTGAGATCGAAAGATCGAACGTGAATCATATAGTAGATATGATCAACATAGTGATGTTCACCATTGAAAACTACTCCATCTCACGTGATGATCGGACATGGTTTAGTCGATATGGATCACGTGATCATTTAGATGACTAGAGGGATGTCTATCTAAGTGGGAGTTCTTAAGTAATATGATTAATTGAACTTTAATTTATCATGAACTTAGTACCTGATAGTTTTTGCATGTCTATGTTGTTGTAGATCAATGTCCCATGCTACCGGTCCCTTGAATTTTAATGCGTTCCTAGAGAAAGCTAAGTTGAAAGATGATGGTAGCAACTACACGGACTGGGCCCGTAACTTGAGGATTATCCTCATTGCTGCACAGAAAAATTACATCCTGGAAGCACCGCTAGGTGCAAGACCCGCTGCAGGAGCAACACCAGACGTTATGAACGTCTGGCAGAGCAAAGCTGATGACTACTTGATAGTTCAATGTGCCATGCTTTACGGCTTAGAATCGGGACTTCAACGACGTTTTGAACCTCATGGAGCATATGAGATGTTCCAAGAGTTGAAGTTAATATTTCAAGCAAATGCCCGAATTGAGAGATATGAAGTCTCCAATAAGTTCTATAGCTGCAAGATGGAGGAGAATAGTTCTGTCAGCGAACATATACTCAGAATGTCTGGGTACCACAACCACTTGACTCAACTGGGAGTTAATCTTCCTGATGATAGTGTCATTGACAGAGTTCTTCAATCACTGCCACCGAGCTACAAAAGCTTCGTGATGAACTATAATATGCAAGGGATGGATAAGACAATTCCAAAGCTCTTCACGATGCTAAAGGCTGCGGAGGTAGAAATCAAGAAGGAGCATCAAGTGTTGATGGTTAACAAGAACTCTAGTTTCAAGAAAAAGGGCAAAGGGAAAAGGGGAACTTCAAGAAGAACGGCAAGCAAGTTGCTGCTCAAGTGAAGAAGCCCAAGTCTGGACCTAAGCCTGAGACTGAGTGCTTCCACTGCAAAGGGACTGGTCACTGGAAGCGGAACTGCCCCAAGTATTTGGCGGATAAGAAGGATGGCAAAGTGAAAGGTATATTTGATATACATGTTATTGATGTGTACCTTACTAATGCTCGTAGTAGCGCATGGGTATTTGATACTAGTTCTGTTGTTCATATTTGCAACTCGAAACAGGGGCTACAGATTAAACGAAGATTGGTTAAGGACGAGGTGACGATGCGCGTGGGAAATGGTTCCAAACTCGATGTGATCGCTGTCGACACGCTACCTCTACATCTACCGTCGAGATTAGTTTTAGACCTGAATAATTGTTATTTGGTGCCAGCGTTAAGCATGAACATTATATCTGGATCTTGTTTGATGCGAGACGGTTTTTCATTTAAATCAGAGAATAATGGTTGTTCTATTTATATGAGTAATATCTTTTATGGTCATGCACCCTTGATGAGTGGTCTATTGTTATTAAATCTTGATTGTAGTGATACACATATTCATAATATTGAAGCCAAAAGATGCAAGGTTAATAATGATAGTGCAACTTATTTGTGGCACTGCCGTTTAGGTCATATTGGTGTAAAGCGCATGAAGAAACTCCATGCTGATGGGCTTTTGGAATCACTTGAGTATGAATCACTTGATGCTTGCGAACCATGCCTCATGGGCAAGATGACTAAGGCTCCATTCTCCGGAACAATGGAGCAAGCAACAGACTTGTTGGAAATAATACATACGGCTGTATGCGGTCCGATGAGTGTTGAGGCTCGCGGCGGGTATCGTTATTTTCTGACCTTCACAGATGATTTGAGCAGATATGGGTATATCTACTTGATGAAACATAAGTCTGAAATATTTGAAAGTTCAAAGAAATTTCAGAGTGAAGTGGAAAATCATCGTAACAAGAAAATAAAGTTTCTACGATCTGATCGTGGAGGTGAATATTTGAGTTATGAGTTTGGTCTTCATTTGAAACAATGTGGAATAGTTTCGCAACTCACGCCAGCTGGAACACCACAGCGTAATGGTGTGTCTGAACGTCGTAACCGTACTTTATTAGATATGGTGCGATCTATGAAGTCTCTTGCCGATTTACCACTATCGTTTTGGGGTTATGCTTTACAGACGGTTGCATTCACGTTAAATAGGGCACCATCTAAATCCGTTGAGACGACACCATATGAACTGTGGTTTGGCAAGAAACCTAAGTTGTCGTTTCTTAAAGATTGGGGCTGCGATGCTTATGTGAAAAAGCTCAACCCAAATTGGAGAAATGTGTCTTCATAGGATACCCAAAGGAGACTGTTGGGTACACCTTCTATCACAGATCCGATGGCAAAATATTCGTTGCTAAGAATGGATCCTTTCTAGAGAAGGAGTTTCTCTCAAAAGAAGTGAGTGGGAGGAAAGTAGATCTTGATGAGGTAATTGTACCTGCTCCCGAATTGGGAAGTAGTTCTTCACATAAATCAGTTCCTGTGATTCCTACACCAATTAGTGAGGAAGCTAATGATGATGATCATGAAACTTCAGATCAAGTTACTACCGAACCTCGTAGGTTAACCAGAGTAAGGTCCGCACGAGAGTGGTACGGAAATCCTGTTCTGGAGGTCATGTTACTTGACCATGATGAACCTACGAACTATGAGGAAGCAATGATGAGCCCAGATTCCGCAAAAATGGCTAGATGCCATGAAATCTGAGATGGGATCCATGTATGAGAACAAAGTATGGACTTTGTTGACTTGCCCGATGATCGCCAAGCCATAGAGAATAAATGGATCTTCAAGAAGAAGACTGACGCTGATGGTAATGTTACTGTCTACAAAGCTAGACTTGTTGCGAAAGGTTTTCGACAAGTTCCAGGAGTTGACTATGATGAGACCTTCTCACCCGTAGCGATGCTTAAGTCTGTCTGAATCATGTTAGCAATTGCCACATTTTATGATTATGAAATTTGGCAAATGGATGTCAAAACTGCATTCCTTAATGGATATCTTAAAGAAGAGTTGTATATGATGCAACCAGAAGGTTTTGTCGATCCTAAAGGTCCTAACAAAGTGTGCAACCTCCAGCGATCCATTTATGGACTGGTGCAAGCCTCTCGGAGTTGGAATATACGCTTTGATAGTGTGATCAAAGCATATGGTTTTATACAGACTTTTGGAGAAGCCTGTATTTACAAGGAAGTGAGTGCGAGCTCTATAGCATTTCTGATATTACATGTGGATGACATATTGTCGATCGGAAACGATACGGAATTTCTGAATAGCATAAAAGGATACTTGAATAAGAATTTTTCAATGAAATACCTCGGTGAAGCTGCTTATATATTGGGCATCAAGATAGATAGAGATAGATCAAGACTCTTAATTGGACTTTCACAGAGCACATACCTTGATAAAGTTTTGAAGAAATTCAAAATGGATCAAGCAAAGAAAGGGTTCTTACCTATGTTACAAGGTGTGAAGTTGAGTCAGACTCAATGCCCGACCACTGCAGAAGATAGAGAGAAAATGAAAGTCATTCCCTATGCTTCAGCCATAGGTTCTATCATGTATGCAATGTTGTGTACCAGACCTGATGTGTGCCTTGCTATTAGTTTAGCAGGGAGGTTGTCGGGGGAATGGACCCCGGGCAGGCAACGGAACCCGGATCCTCTTCAAAAACAACGGGGCTGGCACCGCCACTCAATACCGGCGTGCGCTTGGCCGGGTCGCTCGACCCGGCCAAGCCCCCCAAGCTGGCCAGACTAGCCGACCCGGCAACACACGTCGACTCGGCCCCAACAACTGGCGCAAGACAGCCGAACCCGGCACGACCAAGGCCTCCTCACCAAGCCAACGCCACCCATGGCGTGCTATGCAATCTAGCCATGGGTCAACTCCCGTCCCATCCAGGCCGTATGACGGGGACAAGACTTCAATCAACGATGACCAAGGCAACAGTGCCCCGCCCATGCCTCTGGTCAGCAGGAACGTGCCAACAGTGCCCCTCACCTACCCGCTGACTGGGGCCGGCGTGGCAACAGTGCCCCCACCCTCACCGCTAACGACAGCAAGCGGCAACCTGACGGAGAGCACTGTACGCGGCTCGACTCGGCCACGCCCTAACGATCGACAAGACGGCGCACAGTCCCCATTGGCTTGCGGGGCCCGCACCTAGGGGAACCCGGCGAACCACAAGCCCTCAGCGGGGCCCAGCCCGGGACCCCGGACACCGACTACACGGACCCACCGACTTATAACATTGCCATTGTATCCCCGAGGGGTTGGACTATAAAACCCCCGGGAGCCCACGATCATTCGGGAGGCGAAGCAGAAGGACTAGCCACAAAAAATAGCAACACCGGGGAGAAGGAGTAGCCCAAGCCTTGGCCAGCTTCCTTCCTCCTTCATACAGCTCCAGGAGCAACATTGTACTATCGATCATCCAACTACACTCGGCGGGACTAGGGGTATTATCTCTCCGGAGAGCCCCGAACCTGGGTATGTCCGGCGTCCCGCGCCCGCTCATGCCAACCTCGCCTATGGAGCCCCCCAGCGCCCTCGAGCCTCCTCCTCTCTTTAGCCATCCCTTGGCATCTGCCATGCGCCCACCACGACAGTTGGCGCCCACCGTGGGGCAGCTCGAGGAGCTGGCTGGGAGCATGCTTCGGATGGGGCCCTTCTCCTACGCCAACGAGTCCGTCGCTCTGGCGGACGACGTCGCCGGTGCGCTCGCCGCCTCCTTCGCCGCGCTGCGCATCTCCGATGCGTTCGCGGCCGACGAGTACCCCAGCGAGGTGCTCAGCTACTCCGACTCTCCCCTCTCCCTCGGCGGCGGCGTTTCCGCCAGGGCAACGGGCGTCCATGTGGAGGTCTTCGTCACCGGCGACAGCGCCTCCTCCTCGTCGAGCAAGACGAGGAAGGCTATCGAAGCCAGGGCCGCAGCAGATCAGATTGAGCCGTCCGATCCGTTGCGCGCCGCGATGCAGAGCCTCCGCATCCCCATCGGCACCGACGTCGATGCCACCAACGTCGCTGAGGCCCGAACCCAGCTCGAGGAAAGGCGCCAGCAGATGCTGGACCTATCTGAGACGCTCGCCGCCACTCAGCGTCGCCTGGACGCCGCTCAGCTGGAGCCAAGGTTGTTAGAATCGTGATTCTGTTATATGATTCTACGACTTTACGATCCAAACTTACCCATCTGATTCTATGATTTTAGTTCATAAAATCTACGTTTCTACGATCCTGGTAGTGAAGATTCTACGATTTACGATCCTACCATCAGAGCTCCGATCCGATTCAAAATCGCGATTCTGACAACCTTGGCTGGAGCGCGACGCCGCCTACGGATTCACGCCTGCCGCGGCCGAGCCAAGCCGGGTCGCCGATGTGCGTGCCCGGGAAGGAGCGATCGGCCGGGCCCTCGGCGCCGTCCCAACCGTCTACGAGACCCCAGCGAAGAACATGCGTGCGGCCCAGGCAGCCGCAGTCGGCCTGGACTAGCTCGCGGGTGAGGAGCTGAAAGAGCGCATCTGGCGGATGCGTGAACTCCTCCACGCCGCCAACACCCAGCAGGACCACCTCAACCAGCTCGCCAAGCCGGCGGGATCCGGCTCCGCCCGCCTTGGCGGGCCCGGCGAACTTCTGCACACCGCATCCTCGCCACCCGGCGAGGCGCACTCCGGCCAAGCCCGGACTCGACGCGTTCCGGCCGCTATAGCCGCCGGCGGATTGGGTAACGAGCCCGTCCTGGAGACCCAGCGCGGACCCGGCCAGCACGGCGGGCGTCCGGCTCCAACCGACCCGGCCCCCTGTGGCCTGGCCGCAAGTCGACTCGGCCCGCGCGCCATCGATGACACCGACGCTCGCCACCACCTCGATCAGCTCGCTCGCTCCCTGGAGGTGAAGGAGAGCGGCGCTATCGGGCCAGCGTGCTTCGGCCCGCGCATCCGGGAGGAGCCCTTCCCCAAAGGATTCATGCTCCCCCGCGACACCCCCAAGTACAACGGGACGGTGAAGTCAGAAGACTGGCTCACCGACTACACCACGGCCATTGGCATCACCGGGGCCAATCGTCGTCTCGCCGTGCGCTACGCACCGCTCATGCTCCAAGGGTCGGCCCGCACGTGGTTGAACAGCCCGCCGATGGGCAGCATCAACACGTGTGTGGATTTCGAGGAAGCCTTCGTCCGCAACTTCACGGGGACCTACAAGCAACCCGGCCGCCCTAGCCAGCTCGCCATGTGCGTGCAAGGGCCTACGGAGACCAGTCGCGAGTACCTCGCACGCTGGACCAAGCTTCGGAACAGCTGCGAGGGCGTCCATGAAGTCCAGGCGATCCAGTACTTCGTCAGTGGGTGCCGAGACGGCACCCTCCTCAAGCACAAGATCTTACGCTCCGAGGCGGCCACCATGGCCGCGCTCATGGTGACGGCGGTCAAGTACGCCAACGCCGACTCCGCCATGAAGATCCAGGTGGCGCTGGATGAAGCCGGCAAGGCGAAGCCGGTTCCCCCTCTGAAGCCGGCCGGCGAAAGCAGCCGGTACCAGCATCACCAGAACAACAAGCGCAAGGCAGACCGGCCGGCGCCGCGTCACGACAACCGGCTCGTCACGGCCACTGAGCCCGCGGCAGACCTGGCGGCAAAGCGCCGGCAAACCGGCAAGACGGCATGGCAACCCGCCATGAGCTTTGAGCAGATGCTCGACGCCCCCTGCAAGCACCACAGCGGCGCAAGACCCTCCACGCACACGCTTCGGCAGTGCGCCATCACCAAGCGCATCATGAGGGGCGACGTCCCGCCTCCTCCGGCTCCGGCTCCAGGCGCAGGACAACCGCCTCCGCCTCCACCGTGCTGACCGTCCGCAAGGACGCCAAGCCTGTCCGTTAACCCCTACGATGATTTTCCGAAGAGAAGAGAAGAACCATTGGTGAAGAGGTCGCCAAGCTTTTGGCGGCCGGCTTCATAATGGAAGTGTTTCACCCCGAGTGGCTGGCCAACCCAGTCCTCGTCCTGAAGAAGAACAAGACCTGGCGCATGTGTATCGACTATACCAGCCTCAATAAGGCCTGTCCCAAGGACCCGTTCGCCCTCCCGCGGATCGACCAAGTCATCGACTCGACCGCCGGGTGTGAGCTCCAGTCCTTCCTGAACGCTTACTCCGGCTACCACCAGATCAAGTTGGACCCGGCCGAGACCCTGAAGACGTCCTTCATCATGCCCTTTGGGGCGTATTACTACATCACCATGTCATTCGGCTTGAAGAACGCCGGCGCCACCTTCGAGCGCTGCATGCAGAAATGCCTGCTTCCGCAACTCGGCCGCAATATCCACGTATACGTGGACGACATCGTGGTCAAGACCAAGCAGCACCTCACGCTCCTCGACGATTTGAAGGAAACCTTTGCCAACCTCCGCGAATACAA
Organism: Triticum aestivum; assembly: GCF_018294505.1. NCBI lineage: Eukaryota > Viridiplantae > Streptophyta > Magnoliopsida > Poales > Poaceae > Triticum > Triticum aestivum. The sequence continues at coordinate 504,597,742 of NC_057799.1, forward strand.
GGTCAAGCTTAACCCGGAAAAATGCGTCTTCGGCGTCCCGGCCGGAAAGCTACTCGGCTTCCTCGTCTCGGAACGTGGCATTGAGGCGAACCCGGAGAAGATCAAGGCCATCGAGCGCATGCGCAAGCTGGCTCGGCTACGTGATGTCCAGAAGTTCACCGGATGCTTGGCCTCAGTCAGTCGGTTTTTAAGCCGGCTGGGCGAGAGGGCGCTACCCCTGTACCAGCTGATGAAGAAGACGAGCCCGTTCGAATGAAATGGCAAGGCAGACGAGGCCTTCCAAGACCTCAAGCGCATGCTCTCCACCACGCCAGTCCTGGCCGCGCCGACCAACAAGGAGCCGCTGTTGCTCTACATAGCCGCGACCTCGCGGGCGGTCAGCACGGTGCTGGTGGTCGAGCGACCAGAGAAGGGCAAGATCCAAGCCGTCCAGCGCCCAGTCTCGTACCTGAGCGAGGTGCTCTCCATCTCCAAGCAGAACTACCCGCACTACCAAAAGATGTGTTACGGCGTGTACTTCACCGCCAAGAAGCTGAAGCAGTATTTCCAAGAGCACGTCGTCACCGTGGTCAGCACGGTGCCTATCGGAGAAATCATCGGGTGCCGGGATGCCTCTGGCCGGGTCGCCAAATGGGCGATCCAGCTAGCCGGCCACACCATCCTCTACGAGCCCCGCACCGCGATCAAGTCTCAAGCCCTGGCCGACTTCCTCGTCGACTGGACCGAAACCCAGTACTTGCCGCCGCCTCCCGACTCGACGCATTAGCGCATGCACTTCGATGGGTCCAAGGTGCGACTCGGCTTGAGGGCCGGCATCGTACTGTCGTCCCCGAAGGGCGACCGGCTCCGCTACGCGCTCCAGATACACTTCGCCGCCTCCAACAACGTCGCCGAGTACGAAGCCCTTGTGCACGGCCTCCGGCTAGCCAAGGAGCTCGGAATCCGGCGCATCCTGTGCTACGGCGACTCGGACCTAGTGTTGCAGCAATGCTCCGGCGAATGGGACGCCCGTGACTCCAACATGGCAAGCTACCACTTCCTCGTCCAGAAGCTGTCCGGATCCTTCGAGGGCTGCGAGTTCCTCCACGTCCCGCGCGCGGAGAACGAAGCAACCGACACGCTCGCCAAGATCGCCTCGTCACGACAAGCCATCCCATCCAACGTCTCCCTCGAGCACCTGCGCAAGCCGTCCGTCAAGCCATCGCCGGACTCCGAGTCCATCCATGTTCCAGACGACCCGGCAGCATCTCAACCCGGCCCGGGGACTGCTGAACCCGGCCCAGGGGCTGCTCAGCTCGACCCGGCCACCATCGTCCCGGACCCGGCCGTCGCCATCCCCGACCCGGGGGCTGCTCAACCCGGCTCGGGGACTGCCGACTCGGAACCCACCCTGGTGGCCGTCTTCGCCATGGTTACGGCTCCATCTTGGGCCCTCTCAATATCAGAATTTTTGGAGAGCGGGGTTCTCCCCATGGACGAGACCGAAGCTCGGCAAGTGCAGCGCCGGGCGTCTGCCTACAGCATCATCAACAACGAGCTCGTCAAGCGCAGCTCCACCGGCGTGTTCCAGCGCTGCGTCGAGCAGGAGCGGGGCATCGACATCCTCCTCGACATACATCAGGGCGAGTGTGGGCACCACGCCGCATCACGATCCCTGGTGGCCAAGGCGTACTCCTCGCTGGCCGCTCGCGACGCGGCCAGCACCTCCTCCGGGACGCCCTGCGTCGCCGACCCTGACCCGGACGCCGGGACGCCCTGCGTCGCCGTCTCCGGCCCAGCTACCGGGTGACCTCCGGCACCGCCGCCCGCGGTGCCTCCTCCAAAACCGGCGGCGCCTCCGACGCCGCCGCCCGTAGCGTCTCTTCCAAAACGATGCCGCCTCCACCACCATCAGTCCCCGCTCGCTTGGCCACGTCGGCCCGCGGCGGGGTGTCATCCTCCACCTCCACGACCCCCCGGTCGGGGATCACCACCTCAGCCCGGCCTCCACGACCGCGCTCCCTCACCGACGACGGCTCAAAGACCGTCGCCGCCACCACCGTGCCCTCCGACATCTCGCGCCAGACCGGCTCCGTGCCGGGTCGCGCCCATGCCGCCGCCGCATCGGTCCAAGCCCGGACCGACGCCGCCTCCAGCTCCGCCTCGGCCCGGTTCCTGTACCGCCAGGCCAAGGCTTCGGCGTCATTCGGATCCAGGCCGAGGTCCGAGTCAGCCCGTCCCTCCGCCTCGGCCTGGTCGGCGAGGTCGGACCAGCTCCTGCGGAACGCGGCCCTTCGGCGGTCACGGCTTCCGCCACCGCCCTTGCCAGCGCGATTGGCGACCTAGAGAAGAAGACAGAATGAGCAGAAAAGAAACAAGACTAGCTCAAGAAACAAAAAAAGCCTGAGCGCAAACAAGAGATGAAGCTCACCCTGTCAAGACCGGGACCGGGGTTGGCCTCCCGTGCCCGCTGCCACGCTTCCTCTTGGCCGGCCTCCCGGCCCCGGCCAGGTCCGCCGTGTGCTTCAGGGCCTGGGGTCGCGGCGCGACGCTGTCTTTCCCATGCGGGCGGCTCGGCGCCGCCCCATGCGAGGACCCGGCTCCGCCCGCGTCGCCGCCTCCCCCGCCCAACGCCACTACACCAACAACTGGCGTCAGCACCGGCTGTTCCGTGCCACGGTCAGCAATTCAAGACACATGAAGAAAAATGCGAGACTTACCCGCGCGACGCCCTGCGCCGGCGTCGGACTCGGCCTCCTCCTCCCCGCCATGAGCCACGGGCTCCTCTGGCGCCACCGGCTCCACCTGCGATGGAGCCCGGGCGTAAGAATGCCGAATCGCGTTCAGAAGTACCCCCCGCGTCGCGTCAGGACGGATGAGAAGGTGCACGGCAGCAAAGTGAGAAGACCAGACACTCACCTGCGGCGCCGGCTTCGACTGGCTGTACGGCGCCTTGCCGAACCGCCAGTCCTCCCCAAGGTTTGCCTTGGAGATCTTGTTCACGCCGCGCGCGACCTGCTCCGCGGACAGCCGCGTCGACCCCATGCGGTTGGGGTCCTGAAGGCCGACCATTTCGCCGATGAGGCAGGAGCGCCCCTGAAGCGGAAGGACCCGGTGCATGATGAACGCGGCAAGGAGGTCGGTGCCGGTGAGCCCCTCCTGCGTCCTCATCACCGTCACCGGCTCGCAGAGATTAACGATCTCCTGCGATGGGCGCTTGGGCGAGTAGCCCCAGTTCATCTTCGCCCGCGGCGGTGCGATGGCGAAGGCCGGAAGATTGATGCGATCCGCTCCAAGGTTGCGGACGTAGAAGGAGTTATGCCACTTCTTGGCAGAGTCCTCCAGCGGGATCTTGGGGAAATCCGCCCCCGACCGCTTTAAGATGACGGCAGCGCCGCAATCGGCGAACTCCCCGGCCGATGGGCCCTGCTGCTTCAAGGAGAAGAAGCGCGCCCAGAGGTCGATCGTAGGCTCGACCCCCAGGTACCCCTCGCAGAGGGTGACGAAGCCGGAGAGCTGGACGATGGCGTCGGCGCCAAGATGATGCGGCTGGAGCCCGAAGAACTCCAGGAAAGCGCGGAAGAAGGTGCTCGCCGGCAGCCTGAACCCGCGCTCGAAGTGCGTGAGGAAGACCACGCGCTCCTGCCCCTCGGGCCGTGGCCTCTGCTCACCGCGCGGCAGGCGGACGCCGACATCCGTCTCCCGCAGCAGGCGCCACGTCGCCCGGAGCTGGGTGATGTCCTCGGAGGTGACGTTTGAGCCCATCCAGGAGCCCGATGGCAGCGACATGATCGAAGAAAGAAGAAGGAAGATGGACGGCAAAGGAGTTCTGCTCGGAGCAGCGGGCGCCGCAGTGCGTCTGTTGCGAAGAGCGGAGCGAGAGCAAAGGGACAGGAGGGCGCGAGCGAGAATAATGTCCGCCGCCCCCTGCCCCCCCCCCCGATTTATAACCCTCGGTTTGAACGTGGGGAAGTGGGGAAGTGGGATCGTCTGCATGCGCCCATTCCACTACCCCGCAATAAGTGCGCGCGTACACGCGCAGTAACTGCCCGGGGAAGAGCAACCGGCCCCCGGACGCCGCAATAAATCCGCGCGCTTGGGCCGAGGGCGTGCGGCGGCGGGCCCCAGCCCGTCGCCCGGTCCCGTCACGCGCGTGGCCTGTCAGGCCCCTCCGGCTTCCGAGCACCACGTGGCGCCCGCGCAAAGCCCGAGGGATTGCCCCAAGATTCGGCGGACTTCTCGGTCCCCGCCACGACCGAGATGCCGTGATTCGGTTTCCAAGAAAACCGGCACACAGTGGGTGTTGCCGGACCTGGCGCTCGCAGAATCCACCTTGCTTAAGGGGGAAACTGTGAAGGCCCACTCATCCGAAGACGGCGGACCTTCACAGCTTCGGGGACTACTGTCGGGGGGATGGACCCCGGGCAGGCAACGGAACCCGGATCCTCTTCAAAAACAACGGAGCTGGCACCGCCCCTCAATACCAGCGCGCGCTTGGCCGGGTCGCTCGACCCGGCCAAGCCCCCCAAGCCGGCCAGACTAGCCGACCCGGCAAGACACCTCGACTCGGCCCCAACAACTGGCGCAAGACAGCCGAACCCGGCACGACCAGGGCCTCCTCACCAAGCCAGCGCCACCCATGGCGTGCTACGCAATCCAGCCGCGGGTCAACTCCCGTCCCATCCAGGCCGTATGACGGGGACAAGACTTCAATCAACGATGACCAAGGCAACAGTGCCCCGCCCATCCCTCTGGTCAGCAGGAACGTGGCAATAGTGCCCCTCACCTACGCGCTGACCGGGGCTGGCGTGGCAACAGTGCCCCCACCCTCACCGCTGACGACAGCAAGCGGCAACCTGACGGAGAGCACTGTACGCGGCTCGACTCGGCCACACCCTGACGATCAACAAGACGGCGCACAGCCCCCCTAGGCTTGCGGGGCCCGCACCTAGGGGAACCCGGTGAACCACAAGCCCTCAGCGGGGCCCAGCCTGGGACCCCGGACACCGACTACACAGACCCACCAACTTATAACATTACCATTGTATCCCCGAGGGCTTGGACTATAAAACCCCGGGAGCCCACGATCATTCGGGAGGCGAAGCAGAAGAACTAGCCACAAAAAACAGCAACACCGGAGAGAAGGAGCAGCCCAAGCCTTGGCTAGCTTCCTTCCTCCTTCATACAGCTCCAGCAGCAACATTGTACTATCGATCATCCAACTACACTCGGCAGGACTAGGGGTATTATCTCTCCGGAGAGCCCCGAACCTGGGTATGTCCGGCGTCCTGCGCCCGCTCATGCCAACCTCGCCTCTGGAGCCCACCAGCGCCCTCGAGCCTCCTCCTCTCTTTAGCCATCCCTTGGCCTCTGCCGTGCGCCCACCACGACAGAGGTACCAAAGTAATCCAGGAGTGGATCACTGGACAGCGGTCAAGAACATCCTGAAATACCTAAAAAGGACTAAGGATATGTTTCTCGTTTATGGAGGTGACAAAGAGCTCGTCGTAAATGGTTACGTCGATGCAAGCTTTGACACTGATCCGGATGACTCTAAGTCACAAACCGTATATGTATTATATTGAATGGTGGAGCTGTCAGTTGGTGTAGTTCCAAGCAAAGAGTCGTGGCGGGATCTACGTGTGAAGCGGAGTACATAGCTGCTTCGGAAGCAGCAAATGAAGGAGTCTGGATGAAGGAGTTCATATCCGATCTAGGTTTCATATCTAGTGCACCGGGCCCAATGAAAATCTTTTGTGACAATACTAGAGGAATAGCCTTGGCGAAGGAATCCAGATTTCACAAGAGAACCAAACACATCAAGAGACGCTTCAATTCCATCCGTGATCAAGTCAAGGAGGGAGACATAGTGATTTGCAAAATACATACGGATCTGAATGTTGCAGACCCGTTGACTAAGCCTCTCTCACGAGCAAAACATGATCAGCACCAAGACTCCATGGGTGTTAGAATCATTACTATGTAATCTAGATTATTGACTCTAGTGCAAGTGGGAGACTGAAGGAAATATGCCCTAAAGGCAATAATAAAGTTGTTATTTATATTTCCTTATATCATGATAAATGTTTATTATTCATGCTAGAATTGTATTAACAGGGAACTTAGTACATGTGTGAATACATAAACAAACAGAGTGTCCCTAATATGCCTCTACTTGACTAGCTCGTTAATCAAAGATGGTTAAGTTTCCTAGCCATAGACATGTGTTGTCATTTGATGAACGGGATCACATCATTAGAGAATGATGTGATGGACAAGACCCATCCGTTAACCCCCTAACAGATCTGACCCCACCCCACTGCCGTTCGTTGTCTTTGCCGTCTGCTGGCCTCAGATGGCGGACGGCACAATCCTTTGCCGTCCGTTTCTAAGAAGCGGACAGCAAAGAAGGCCTTTGCTGGCACCTGTTCAGACGGACAGTTTGCCGTCTGCTGGCAGACAGGAAAGAAGTTTGCCGTTCGGGATCTATGCCTTTGCTGTCTGCCATGGCGGACGGCAAAGAAGCTGATTCCAGTAGTGATTGCTTTCTTCATGACTTGTACATGTTCCTCTGACTATGAGATTATGCAACTCCCGAATACCGGAGGAACACTTAGTGTGCTATCAAACGTCACAACTTAACTGGGTGATTATAAAGATGCTCTACTGGTGTCTCCGACGGTGTTTGTTGAGTTGGCATAGATCAATATTAGGATTTGTCACTCCGAGTATCGGAGAGGTATCTCTAGGCCCTCTCGGTAATGCACATCACTATAAGCCTTGCAAGCAATGTGACTAATGAGTTAGTTACGGGATGATGCATTACGGAACGAGTAAAGAGACTTGCCGGTAACGAGATTGAACTAGGTATGAGGATACCGACGATCAAATCTCGGGCAAGTAACATAACGATGACAAAGGGAACAACGTATATTGTTATGTGGTTTGACCGATAAAGATCTTTGTAGAATATGTAGGAGCCAATATGAGCATCCAGGTTCCGCTATTGGTTATTGACTGGAGATGTATCTCGGTCATGTCTACATAGTTCTCGAACCCATAGGGTCCGCACGCTTAACGTTCGATGACGATTTGTGTTATGAGTTATGTGATTTGATGAACGAAGTTTTGTTCGCAGTCCCGAATGAGTTCACGGACATGACGAATAGTCTCGAAATGGTCGAGAGGTAAAGATTCATATATTAGAAGGTTATATTCGGACACCGGAATGGTTTCGGGAAGTATTGGATAAGTTTCGGAGTACCGGGAGGTTACCGGAACTCCTCGGGGAAGTATTGGGCCTTAATGGGCTTTAGTGGAAAGGAGTGAAGGGCAACAAGGGGAGGCAGCGCCCCCCCCCCCCATGGCAAATCCGAATTGGACTAGGGAGGGGGCGGCGCCCTCCTCTTTCCTTCTCCCTCTCTTCCTCCTTCCCTCTCTCCCTCTCTTGGAAAGGAAGGGGACTCCAACTAGGATTGGGAATCCTAGTTGGACTCCCCTATGGCGCGCGCCCCCCTTTGGCCGGCCACCTCTCCTCCCCCCTTTATATACGTGGGAAGGGGGCACCCCAAAGGCACACCAAGTCTTCTCTTAGCCGTGTGCGGTGCCCCCCTCCACAGTTACACACCTCGGTCATATCATCGTAGTCCTTATGTGAAGCCCTGCGCCGGTAACTTCATCATCACCGTCACCACGCCGTCGTGCTGATGGAACTCTCCCTCGTCCTCAACTGGATCAAGAGTTCGAGGGACGTCATCGAGCTGAACGTGTGCTGAACATGGAGGTACCGTACATTCGGTACTTGGATCAGTTGGATCGTGCAGACGTTCGACTACATCAACCGCCTTACTAAACGCTTCCGCTTTCGGTCTACGAGGGTACGTGGACACACTCTCCCCGCTCGTTGCTATGCTTCTCCTAGATAGATCTTGCGTGATCGTAGGATTTTTTTTGAAATACTACGTTCCCCAACAAGTGTTACATGTGACGTTTGAGCAACCCCAAAGTCCACTGTACGTTAAGAAGTGACTCCGATAATCTCATAGTATAAGGAGCAAAATCACACGTTAACACTCTATGTTATTACAATTGAATATAGACGATATTAACTCAATTCATAACACATAATTTTGGGTCGATTCAATATGATTTTTTTATAACGTCATAATCTCAATGTTGTTTTAGGACTATTGTTTAACACTTAAGGATATCCTAAGATCCAGAAAACATGATCACCAACAACACTTCAGCTAGTCCTAGAGGCAAGACTAATAAACTTTAACCGTTTATCATTCCACATGTGCATATGAATCTTCCACTGAATCACATATTCCAGGATCATAGTAGTTATAGCATAGAATATAAACTCTATAATTATGAATATGGAAATATAATAATACAATTATTATTGCCTCTAGGGCATATTTCCAACAAATCAATCCACCACGAAGATGATTGAAATACTGAAAGAACCATATGTAAATGACCATACCCATCAGTATTGCTAGCGGTCACCATGTTGATAGTCTTGGAGCTTGTTTCCCATCTGCGGTCTGCACGTTTTGGGCATTCATTGGAAAAGTGTTCGGGCTTCCCACAAGCGTAGCTCTCTAACTCGGCCTTGTTAAACTTCTTCTTATTCTTGAAGGTAGTAGTCTTGGCAGGCTTGTTCTTCCTTTTGTTCTTCTTCTCTGGGTACCTTTGCACCATATTGGCAGTAGGCTGAACCTCACCTCCTTTCTCAGTCGTGTCTTTAGCCCAAGCTTTCTCTTCAACATCAAGATATGCAATCAGATTTTCAACTAATATCTCACGTCCCTTATGTTTCAGATTTTTTGGTTGCCCCTATGTTTCAGAGTTGTGGTGAAATTTCTCCATGAAGGAGGTAACTTTGCAACCATGCACCCAGCCACGAATTTATCGGGTGAATCACACTTAAGTTGTTCCAGTTCCTTCACAATGCACTATATTCATGAGCTTGTTCAACCACGGTACGGTTATTCACCATCTTGTAGTTGTGGAAATTCTCCATGATGTACAGTTCACTGCCTGCATCTGTTGCACCAAATTGAGCATTTAGTGCATCCCACGGCGTCTTTCCATCTTGTATGTGCATTTACATATGACACATACGGTCAGCAAGAACACTCAGAACGCATCCCACAAACATAGTTTGGGTTCCTGGAACATTCTCTGATCTTCCTCAAACATTCTCTCTGGAGCACCAACACTAACGTTGAAAACTTTCAGAGCAGTAAGGCAGAGCGTGGACTTCACCTGCCATCTCTTAAAGTGCACACCGGTAAACTTATTCGGCCTCAGTGCATCAGCGAATCAGCCATAGTTAACTCAGGAAATGCCTACAATTAGGTTTTTGGAATGTGGAATATTAGGCAGATTCATGATTAATCCCTGTAAATAATTCATGACTAAAATAGAGACTAGCATGCAATGATCCAGGAAACTAGATGAACAACAAATCATGCACACCAGCATCGCACATGAAACAACAACTACAGAAAGAGACATGACCATGTCACGAAGGAAGTATTGTTCGTTAGTTGCTGCATGAGCGAGGATGTTGATGACAATGTTGGCGAAGATCTGATGTTGATGGCGATGGAGACAACGATGAGTAGCACCGCCCGACTTGGACGAAAGACGACCCGTGATGATGAAGTTGAGCAGTCGCGCGGAGCGCTTCCCAAAAACCTAATCCGTCCTCTCCCGATGCAGGATCGCAAGGACGAACAATTCCGGAGACCTGCTCTCCCGCACGCGGTGTTCGGGATAGAGTAGAGTACGGCGGCGGCGCAAGTTGCAAGATGTGGCAAAACCCTAAGTGTTTACGATGTGTCTTTGGCCGAGGCCGGTAAGTAGTATATATAGGAGAACCAGAGGCAGTATCATATCACGATCATGATCTCAAACCGACTTGGTTTCCAAGTCAACCTTATCGGACAAGAAAACAATGAACTTGTCCGTCAAGACACCTAAAAGTAAAACAACAAAAAGGAAGTTGCGCCCCTGCAAGGCCCGTGCCCGAGCCCGGCCAGGCGAGTGAGCGCATGTGCGAGGTCTTCTCTTTCTTTCCTTCACACCTCACTTACTATGGTGTAGAGAGCCAACTATATAAAGAAGTCCAACTCTTTCTCAACTTTCGGGGTGAGACTAAACTTAGAACCACCACTTGCTATTTTATTCATGGACCACTATTTGAGATTTCAGAAATTGTTATGGGCCTAGTGTCGGTGTCAAAACTGACAGAACTCGGGTAGGGGGCCGAAGATGTGAGTCTAGGATCAATGGTAACAAGGGACAATGGGGACACGGTGTTTACCCAGGTTCGGGCCCTCTCAAAGTAGGTAAAACCCTACGTCCTGCTTGATTGTATTCGATGAGTATAGTGGTTACAAGAGTTGATCTACCTCGAGATCGTAATGGCTAAACCCTATCTGTCTAGCCTATGATTATTCGGATGCCCTCTGCGGACTAACCCCTCCGGTTTATATAAACACCGGAGGGGCATAGGGTTATACAAAGTCGGTTCAGAGGAAAGGAGTATTACACCCGGACACCAAACTTGCCGTTCTACGCACATAGGAGTCCTACCCGGACACGGGAGGTGGTCTTCTGCTTCGTCTTCACGACCCATCAGCCCGGCCCATATCGAATAGGCTGGACACCTGAGGACCCTCGAATCCAAGACTACCTCACCTAGCCCATTTATTTCTAACATCTTCTGGCTTGGAAGTACGTTTCTTTTACTCACTCCGTCCGGTGAAGAGTGTACGTTTGGCTTTAAAATTTGTCCACAAAAGAGTGTAATTCTATCTTCCCAATGCACTTTAAAGTAGAAAAAAATGTTTCTCTCTTGTCACACGGTACAAGACCAATAACATTCTACACATTGCCTCTTTAATTTCTACATGCACTTAACTCATTGGGGGTTGAGTAAATGAAAAGAGAAAAATGGTGGCTTCACTCCATAATTTGTTCTAAATTTTCTATATGTACACTTTTTACCGGAGGGAGTAGCTGTTATATATACGTGCCTCCAGCCCCGCGATAAGACGTTTTTGCAAGCTATGGGGGACGGAGGGAGTACGTTGTATTGCTGTGCGAAAATGCTAAACCTACGAAAGAGTATACGTAAGGTTACGAAACGTTCCAAACTAATCTAGACACCCCCCTGATTTTCGGGGGGGGGGGGGGCTCACTCCCCTAAACACCAATCCTATTCTTCCACGTTGGCTGGTACGTAAACTTCTTAAATAGTTCCTTTACGTAAGTGTAGCATTTCTCATTACTGTGTTGGTCCCGTCTCATCGCGGGACTTGCGGGACAGTTAGAATGCGTCGGGACCATCTCTGTGCTCCGAGAAGAACAATGCTACAAAATTCTACGGGTCAAAAAAAGGAAAACAATGGTGCAAAATGCTAGTACTGGCTCCTGCGATGCCATGCGTTCAATTGGATTTCCGTGGCATTTGGCGTACCACGGCAGCTGCCCGGAACCACTTCACAAAATGCACGGCAGCTCTTTTCATTTACTGCTGACACGAAGCTCCTTCATGATTATTGGGACCCAGAAATTGGAAAAGTCAAGGCGTACTACATCGCCACCTGTGCTCAATCATTTCAGCACATTCTAATGATTCCGTAATTAATTACTTTACGATCTTATATTCCTCTCCCCCAGCATGCATTGCGGCAAAAAGGACCGTAGAATGCACATATGCCTGGGTCGAAAACTTTGCTTAGATTTTGAAGCGTACAGTACAGCAGTAATTTATGCGGAGCCTAAATTTAGCTGAGCTAGCTACGGGTACAGGAGCCCTTATTGTCCACCTGCACACCTGCTTGCATTGCACCTACCTACAAACGTACACGCGATATCCATTAATTTCGTGATCCACCCATGGCACGAAAGGACAGGGAACCTAAACCGCACGGAGGTCTCAATAAAATCACCACACGGCCAACTCAATTGGCGCTTGTAGGTTGTCCTATAGACCCTAGAGGCCGTGTACCGTGTTGACACCGTAGCCGTGTACGAGCACCGGAGGATCTACCTTTCTGTTAGGAGGCGGGCATTCTGCGCACGTACACCGATTGGTTCGTGAAAAACCTCGCACGGTCACGTGACGGCCGCCTAGATTTCGTTAGGATCACGTGCAGGCGCAGTGGTCTGATGGCTGAATACCGGGTTCAATTCAATTCGGAGTCTGTTGGAGTGTCCAGGCAAGCGCCGGATCTCGACAACAATGAGTGCCTCTGATCTTCTGGAGCTGAGATAACGCGCACCAACCGGGCCGTTTCGGCCCCGGTCACCCGGACGACACGACTGCACGAGAGGCCACACCGGCTTCCTTGTGCTCTGACGCTTCCCTCCGAACTACCCACTGTTCCAGGGAATCTTTGCGTCCCCATGCAGACAAAAAGCTCCGGGCTCTTCTCCTGGCGCCTGAGTTGACGCATGAAACCGTCTCCGTTCTGTTCAAAAACAAAAAAACGCGTGAGACGGAACGAACGAGTTCGACAAATTAGGGAATCGTCGCATCCACGGCGAAACGACGCAGCCAATCGAGTTGCCGTTAGAAGGGAGAGAAAGGTTTGGTGGATTGTTGTTTGATTGCTTGAGCCTCGTGGAAATATATATAGGAGTACAATGACCAATTTGAAGTACAAGGCAAGGTAGAAATAAATCCTAGTCTATCCTATACTTTCTAATATACATTATACTCAACATCCCCGCAGTCACAACGGTAGCGACGCAGATGGTAAGATTGGAGAAGAATCCGAAGGCAAGCCGACGGACCCCCCCCCCCCCAGTCGTAACGGTCGACGCATCGCGGAGTCGTGGCTGGAGTGGAAACCGACGAGGTTGCTCAAGCAGGCGGTAGCCCTTTGTGCCGTTTGTCGATGTAGCCGAGAGTGGGTGGTGGAGCCGTGGTCGAGGTAGCCGTGCGAAGAATGTCGTGGTCGATGTCGAGTCGGGGTAGCCGGTGTCGAGGAAGTCGCCGTGGAGCCGCGGGCGCAAGGGGGCGCCGAGTTAGCATGGACGCAGTGGTGTCGAAGTAGGGGTGCGCCGGGAAGAAAATGTTGTTGATGACGCGTCGCGGCGGGTTTGCCAAGCCCGGGGACACATCGTGGACGAAGGCACGCACCGGTGTTGCCAGCACAGGGCATGCGTAGACGGACGAAGACGAAGTTGACGAAGCGCCAACCAGGCTTGCCAGGCCCGGGGACATGTCATGGATGAAGGCACGCATCAGTGTTGCCAGCACCGGGCATGCGTAGACGAGGGACCTGCACGAGCTGTACGCCATGTCGGAGAAGTCGGAGGGGCCAGCAGAGAAGAACTCGACGACGATTGCGACGTCCATCGGCGCGGGGCCGATGTCACCAACGGTGGTCGGAGTAGACGAAGTGGTCGGGGTAGATGACGGCGACGCTGGCGACGGGCTGGTGCTTGGACAAAGATGAAGGGGGTGGATGGGCGGCGGCAACGAAGGTAGCGGCGGCGGCGGCCAAAGAAGAGCGGTGGCGGCGGCCTGACGGCGGCGGCGGCTAGGTTAGGAGTGCGGCGACGGTGCTCGAAGTAGGCGAAGAAACCCTGACAGCGTGACGAAGACCGGCGCGGATGGTGGTGTTCCCGCGCCAAAGAAGACGGCGCGGCGCATACCACGGGAGGTCGACGCGCGGTGACGGCGGAGCGGACCGCGGGCCGCGGCGCTACGACACGAAGGGGCGACGCAGCGGCGGCGGCCGGGTCGGGGCGACGGCGGGGACCGCGGGCCGCGACGCTGCGGCCCGAAGGGGCGACACAACGGCGGGAAGACCTCTGGGCGGCGGCGAGAACCACGGGGCGGCGGCGCTTTGGCCCGACGGGGCGACGCAGCGGTAGTCCGATGCTCGATCGGTGGAGAGGCGCGCTGAACTCGGGATGATCTTCACGGGACCTGCGGAGGCGCGCGTGACCGACGGACCAGGTCGGTCGCGCGGCGTAGATGAGGTGGATCGCGGCGGCGAGTGGGTGATCAAGCCGATCGCGCGCGAGGTCGGGGATGCCGCTCGGTGGAGGCGGGGTGGCGGCGGAGTCCAAGATGAGGCCGGCGACGACGGACGGCGTGGGACGTCGTGCAGACGAGCTTGTCAGCACCGGCACCCGGGCTGCCAAAGCAGCCCCGGCGACCGGGCAGCGAGGCCCGAGCGACCAACGGAGCAGTGCTACCTCCTGAGCACTGCGTTGGTTTTCCCTTGAAGAGGAAAGGGTGATGCAATAAAGCAGCGTAAGTATTTTCCTCAGTTTTTGAGAACCAAGGTATCAATCCAGTAGGAGGCCATGCACGAGCCCCTCGCACCTACACAAACAAATAAATCCTCGCAACCAACGCGATAAGGGGTTGTCAATCCCTACACGATCACTTACGAGAGTGAGATCTGATAAATATGATAAGATAATATTTTTGGTATTTTTATGATAAAGATGCAAAGTAAAATAGAAGGCAACAAAAATAACTAAGTGTTGGAAGATTAATATGATGGAAAATAGACCCGGGGGCCATAGGTTTTACTAGTGGCTTCTCTCAAGAGCATAAGTATTATGGTGGGTGAACAAATTACTGTTGAGCAATTGACAGAATTGAGCATAGTTATGAGAATATCTAAGTATGATCATGTATATAGGCATCACGTCTGAGACAAGTAGACCGACTCCTGCCTGCATCTACTACTATTACTCCACACATCGACTGCTATCCAGCATGCATCTAAAGTATTAAGTTCATAAGAACAGAGTAATGCTTTAAGCAAGATAACATGATGTAGAGGGATAAACTCATGCAATATGATATAAACCCCATCTTGTTATTCTCGATGGCAACAATACAATACGTGCCTTGCTGCCCCTACTGTCACTGTGAAAGGACACCGCAAGATTGAACCCAAAACTAAGCACTTCTCCCATTGCAAGAAAGATCAATCTAGTAGGCCAAACCAAACTGATAATTCGAAGAGACTTGCAAAAATAACCAATCATACATAAAAGAATTCAGAGAAGATTCAAATATTGTTCATAGATAAACTTGATTATAAACCCACAATTCATCGGTCTCAACAAACACACCGCAAAAGAAGATTATATCGAATAGATCTCCACGAGAGAGGGGGAGAACATTGTATTGAGATCCAAAAAGAGATAATGTAGCGACCAGACCTCAAATAGTCTGATCTACCGTGCACCCGTGTCATCCCTGGATCAGTAATGCTGACACGCACAGTACTTGGAGGATTTATAACATAGTAGCAATCACACACTTATTACATCGAGTATCTCAAAAGAGAAATAAGTATGACAAATATGGCTTAAGGCCATCTAAAAACGATAACAGCGGAAGACTTGGAAGATAAGTGAGTCCATCAACTCCAACGACATCACTGAGTATAAGACCACGACCTAAGGCACCTTACTCGTTGTCTGAAAAGTCTGCAACATGAAACGTTGCAGCCCGAAAACGGGTCAGCACATGGAATATGCTGACAATGTAACACATAGAGAGTAATGAACATAATAATGCTATACTACATGCATATATGGCTGGTAGAAGGCTCTATGGTTACAGTTTTGCGAAAAGCCAATTTTTCCCTACTGCAAAGGAATAAATTTTATTTAACTATCATAGTGGTTGTTAAACATTGAGAATGGTTGACAGCATTCTCAATCCCAATTAAGTATCATCATCAAACCCAACAAAATTAATTAAAGTAACATGATGAGATTCACATGATAATCCAAGTACTAGATACTGAAGATGTCCATAAGCGGGACACGGCTAACCATGATTAGTTTATACACTCCGCAGAGGTTTGTGCACTTTTCCCCACAAGACTCGATCGCCTCCGCTTGATTCTCGCACTACATGATGTTTGAGAAACGGATGACCGAGACACAGTCTTTCAGAAACAATAACTCTTTACTCCGGGTGGACAGTTACACCTACTTTCTCCTACATCTGCTAGCCCACCTCTTCAAGAGATCATGTAACCTACTCAACTATGCTAAAGCCCATAATAGCTTGTGGCTGCACACGAAAGTTTCTAGCATGAATAATCTCATGATCCCTTTGAACCTGGGTGGCGGTCCAAAATAAAAACAGGCAATCCTGGAATACCCAGGTACCTCAATCCACCCAGATGTGAGTTTTAGTTGCCACCTTAAGGTTAACCATTAATTAAGAATCTCACATCTGTCATGGTAACACTCAAACCCAATCCACGTCTACTAGCATAGCATAGCAATATGAGCAAACGTAGAAGTAACTCCCATAGGTTTGATAATAAACAGGTAATAGGTACTACCTCAACTACTTCCCAATACCCACAATTTAATTAGATCCTAATCATGCAATGTTTGAGGATTGGTCTAATGCAATAAAACTGGGTAGTAAAAGAAGTATGATCAAAGTGTTACTTGCCTTGCTGATGATCCGTGAAACCTAGAGATTCAAAGTAGCAAGCGGCGCACTCCGGGTACTCTATCGCAAACAAATAAGCACTCATCTAATGCACATGTAAAACTCAAATAAAGATATAACCAGAAAGTTCAACTTAAGAACTCCGGTTTGCAAAAAGAATCGAATCAAACGAAGCAACGAAAGTCAAACGGCGAAAGAAACAAGCTTCGTTTACTAATCTGGATCTAAGTCAAATTTTACAGTAGCAAAAACTTGTTTGAATAGGTTAAACGGAAAGATAATTTCGAGACGAAACTCTAGGCGCTTGAATCGCTTGATTCCGATAAACGAGCTAAAAGATATACCAGAACGAAAATCTGATCAGAAATCGCGATCTGGAATAATCGCGGAAAATTCGACGAAAAAGAAAACTGACGAACAGTTAAACAAACGGACGTTCATTAACTGCGACTAACCGGCGAACACGTTCGTTAAAACGAACGGGTCGGTGAACGTTCACTAACTAACTAAACCGAAGAAAAAAATAAACCGATCTATTTAAAAAAAAATCTAGGGTTTCGGAAAAAATAAATAAATAAACCGAACGGTTTAAAAAAAAACCAGCACGGCGGCGGCGGCTCGGCTATACCTCCGGCGGGCGGGACGGGGCTCCGGCGGGGTCTTCGGGTGCGGCGGGGTGCGGGGAGGCGACGGGAGGCGGCGGGGTCGTCGAGGGGGGCTCCGGGCGGCGGCGTTCGGGCTCCAGGCGGCGAGCTCCTTCGGCGGCGGGGTCGGGCGGCTCCCGCGCGGCTCCTGGCGGCTTCGGGTCGGGAGCGGGGTGAGGTGAGGGCGGCGGCGGGGTGGGGAGTATATATGAGGGGGGTGCTGCCTTGGGGGAGGGGCAAGGGGCGGCGGCGACGAGCGGGACTCGGGCGGCGGCGGTCTCCAGGTCGGGGACGGCTCGGGCGGTGGGCTGGGCCGCGCGGCTGGGCTTCGGCCCAGTCGGCGCTCGCGCGTTTTTTTTAATAATTTCGCCGAACCTAAAGAAAATCGTAGAAAAATAAATAAAAATGCCAAAACAAATTTTCACCGTCTAATTAAAATAATTAGAACGAGATGAACATTTTCTTGGCCCAAAAATGCAGTTTTGAAAACGTGCAATTTTTCTAATGCAATTAAAATTGCAAATAAAATCCGAATAAAATCAAATATTTGATTTTAATATTTTTCCTCCAATATTTCAATTATTTTGGAGAAGTCATATTTTCTCCTCTCATTTATTTTAATACGAAATATTTTTCGAAGAGAAAAAATAATTAAAACCAAAAATCCTCGTTTCATTATTTGATAAAAATCAAATATGAAAACCGCGAAAAATCCCCAACTCTCTCCGAGGGTCCTTGAGTTGCTTAGGATTTTCAAGGATTTTGCCAAAATGCAATAAAATATGCTATGCAATGATGATCTAATGTATAACATTCCAAATTGAAAATTTGGGATGTTACAGAGAAGAAGCCATCTAGCTAATAATTATGGACCCGAAGGTCTGAGGTAAACTACTCACACATCATCGGAGAGACTATGGTGTTGATGCAGAAGCCCTCCGTGATCAATGCCCCCTCCGGCGGAGCTCCGGAAAAGGCCCCAAGATGGGATCTCACGGGTACAGAAGGTTGCGGCGGTGGAATTAGGTTTTTGGCTCCGTATCTGGAGTTTGGGGGTACGTAGGTATATATAGGAGGAAGGAGTACGTCGGTGGAGCAACGTGGGGCCCACGAGGGTGGAGGGCGCACCTGGGGGGTAGGCGCGCCCCCTACCTCGTGCCCTCCTGGTTGATGTCTTGACGTAGGGTCCAAGTCCTCTGGATCACGTTCGTTCCGAAAATCACGTTCCCGAAGGTTTCATTCCGTTTGGACTCCGTTTGATATTCTTTTTCTATGAAACTCTGAAATAGGCAAAAAACAGCAATTCTGGGCTGGGCCTCCGGTTAATAGGTTAGTCCCAAAAATAATATAAAAGTGTATAATAAAGCCCAATAATGTCCAAAACAGAATATAATATAGCATGGAACAATAAAAAATTATAGATACGTTGGAGACGTATCAAGCATCCTCAAGCTTAATTCCTGCTCGTCCTCAAGTAGGTAAATGATAAAAACAGAACTTTTGATGTGGAATGCTACTTGGCATAATTTCAATGTAATTCTTCTTAGTTGTGGTATGAATATTCAGATCCGAAAGATTCAAGATAAAAGTTCAATATTGACATAAAAATAATAATACTTCAAGCATACTAACTAAGCAATTATGTCCTCTCAAAATAACAAGGCCAAAGAAAGTTCATCCCTACAAAATCATATAGTTTAGTCATGCTCCATTTTCGTCACACAAGAATGCTCTCATCATGTACAACCCCGATGACAAGCCAAGCAATTGTTTCATACTTTAGTAATCTCAAACCTTTTCAACCTTCACGCAATACATGAGCGTGAGCCATGGATATAGCACTATGGGTGGAATAGAATATAATGATGGGGGTTATGTGGAGAAGACAAAAAAAGGAGAAAGTCTCACATCAACGAGGCTAATCAATGAGCTATGGAGATGCCCATCAATTGATGTTAATGCAAGGAGTAGGGATTGCCATGCAACGGATGCACTAGAGCTATAAATATATGAAAGCTCAACAAAAGAAACTAAGTGGGTGTGCATTCAACTTGCTTGCTCACGAAGACTTAGGGCACTTGAGGAAGCCCATTGTTGGAATATACAAGCCAAGTTCTATAATAAAAAATTCCCACTAGTATATGAAAGTGACAAAACAAGAGACTCTCTATCATGAAGATTATGGTGCTACTTTGAAGCACAAGTGTGGTAAAAAGGATAGTAACATTGTCCCTTCTCTCTTTTTCTCTTATTTTTTTGGGCCTTCTTCTTTTTATGGCTTTTCTCCCTTTTTTATTTTTTTTTATTTTTCCTCACTTGGGACAATGCTCTAGAAAATGATGATCATCACACTTCTATTTATTTACAACTCAATGATTACAACTCGATACTAGAACAAAGTATGACTCTATATGAATGCCTCCGGCGGTGTACCGGGATATGCAATGAACCAAGAGTGACATGTATGAAAGAATTATGAATGGTGGCTTTGACACAATACTATGTCAACTACATGATCATGCAAAGCAATATGACAATGATGAACATGTCATGATAAACGGAACAGTGGAAAGTTGCATGGCAATATATCTTGGAATGGCTATGGAAATGCCATAATAGGTAGGTATGGTGGCTGTTTTGAGGAAGATATAAGGAGGTTATGTGTGAAAGAGCGTAACATATCATGGGGTTTGGATGCACTGGCGAAGTTTGCACCAACTCTCAATGTGAGAAAGGGCAATGCACGGTACCGAAGAGGCTAGCAATGATGGAAAGGTGAGAGTGCGTATAATCCATGGACTCAACATTAGTCATAAAGAACTCACATACTTATTGCAAAAATCTACAAGTCTTCAAAAACCAAGCACTACGCGCATGCTCCTAGGGGGATAAATTGGTAGGAAAATACCATCGCTCGTCCCCGACCGCCACTCATAAGGAGCATAATCAAAGAACACCTCATGTTTCAAATTGGTTACATAATGTTTACCATACGTGCATGCTACGGGACTTGCAAACTTCAACACAAGTATTTCTCAAATTCACAACTACTCAACTAGCACAACTTTGATATCACTACCTCCATGTCTCAAAACAATCATCAAGCATCAAACTTCTCTTAGTATTCAACACACTCATAAGAAAGTTTTTACTAGTCTTGAATACCTAGCATATTATGATTATTTAATCAAATTACCATGCTATTTAAGACTCTCAAAATAATCTAAGTGAAGCATGAGAGAATAATAGTTTCTATAAAACAAAACCACCACCGTGGTATAAAATATATAAGTGAAGTACTAGAGCAAAAACTATATAACTCAAAAGATATAAGTGAAGCACATAGAGTATTCTAATAATTTCCGAATCATGTGTGTCTCTCTCAAAAGGTGTGTACAGCAAAGATGATTGTGGTAAACTAAAAAGCAAAGACTCAAATCATACAAGACGCTCCAAGCAAAACACATATCATGTGGTGAATAAAAATATAGCTCCAAGTAAAGTTACCGATGGAAGTAGAGGAAAGAGGGGATGCCTTCCGGGGCATCCCCAAGCTTAGGCTCTTTCCACTCCTTGTTCCATAATCCATCAAATCTTTCACCCAAAACTTGAAAACTTCACAACACAAAACTCAGCAGAAAATCTCGTGAGCTCCGTTAGCGAAAGAAAACAAAAGACCACTTCAAGGTACTGTAATGAACTCATTCTTTATTTATATTGGTGTTAAAACTACTGTATTCCAATTTATCTATGGTTTATAAACTCTTTTACTAGCCATAGATTCATCAAAATAAGCACACAACACACGAAAAACAGAATCTGTCAAAAACAGAACAGTCTGTAGTAATCTGTAACTAACGCAAACTTCTGGAACTCCAAAAAATCTACAAAAATAGGAAGACCTATAAAATTTATTTATTGATCAGCAGGAATTGGAATCAATATTTTATCACGTTCTGGTGATTTTTAACAATTATTTTCGTGAACAGAAAGTTTCTGGAATTTTCAGCAAGATCAAATAACTATCATCCAAGAAGATCCTATAGGTTAAACTTGGCACAAACACTAATTAAAACATAAAAATACATCTAACCAGAGGCTAGATCAAATGTTTATTCCTAAACAGAAGCAAAAAGCAAAAAACTAAATATAAAATTGGGTTGCCTCCCAACAAGTGCTATCGTTTAACGCCCCTAGCTAGGCATAATAGCAAGGATAGATCTAGGTATTGCCATCTTTGGTAGGCAATCCATAAGTGGCTCTCATAATAGATTCATAAGGTAATTTTATTTTCTTTCTAGGGAAGTGTTCCATGCCTTTCCTTAACGGAAATTGGAATCTAATATTCCCTTCCTTCATATCAATAATTGCACCAATCGTTCCAAAAGGTCTATCAAGAATAATAGGACATGGAGGATTGCAATCTATATCAAGAACAATAAAATCTACGGGCACATAATTCCTATTTGCAACAATAAGAACATCATTAATTCTTCCCATAGGTTTCTTAATAGTGGAATCCGCAAGGTGCAAGTTTAGAGAGCAATCATCAAATTCACGGAAACCTAGTAAATCGCATAAAGTTTTTGGAATCATGGAAACACTAACACCCAAATCACACAAAGCATAGCATTCATGATATTTAATTTTAATTCTAATAGTAGGTTCCCATTCATCATAAAGTTTTCTAGGGATAGAAACTTCCAACTCAAATTTTTCTTCATAAGATTGCATCAAAGCATCAACGATATGTTTGGTAAAGGCTTTATTTTGACTATAAGCATGAGGAGAATTTAGCACGGATTGCAACAAGGAAATACAATATATTAAATAACAATTATCATAATTAAATTTCTTAAAATCCAAAATAGTGGGTTCATTAATATCTAGAGTTTTGACCTCTTCATTCTCACTTTTATCAATTTTAGCATCAAGATTTAAAAACTCTGAATTTTTGGAACGCCTTCTAGGTAAAGGTGGATCTTATTCAGTCCCATCATTATCAAGATTCATATTGAAAAACAAAGATTTAATAGGGTACACATCAATAACTTTTAGATCTTCATCTTTATTTGCATAGAAACTAGAAAAACACGCTTTCACAAAGCAATCTTTCTTAGCACGCATCCTAGCGCTTCTTTCTTTGCACTCATCAATGGAAAATTCTCATGGCTTTGAGAGACTCATTGATATCATGCTTAGGTGGAATAGATCTAAGTTTTAAGGAATCAACATCAAGGAAATTCTATCAACGTTCCTAGCCAATTCATCAACTTTAAGCAATTTTTCTTCAAGCAAATCATTGAAATTCTTTTGCGAATTCATAAATTCCTTAACACTAGTCTCAAATTCAGAGGGCATCTTATTAAAATTTCCATAAGATTGTTGTAGGAATTACCATAATTATTAGAGGAATTACTAGGGTACGGCCTAGGATTAAAGTTTCCTCTATACGCGTTGTTACCAAAATTATTCCTACCAACAAAATTCACATCCATAGATTCATTATTATTCTCAATCAAAGTAGACAGAGGCATATCATTAGGATCAGAAGAAACACTTTTATTAGCAAATAATTTCATAAGTTCATCCATCTTTCCACTCAAAACATTAATTTCTTCTATCGCATGCACTTTTTATTAGTAGATCTTTCAGTGTGCCATTGAGAATAATTAACCATAATATTATCTAGGAGTTTAGTAGCTTCTCCTAAAGTGATTTCCATAAAAGTGCCTCCTGCGGCCGAATCTAAAAGATTTCTAGAAGCAAAATTCAATCCGGCATAGTTTTTTTGTATAATCATCCACAAATTCAAACCATGCGTAGGGCAATTACGTATCATTAATTTCATCCTCTCCCAAGCTTGTGCAACCTGTTCATGATCAAGTTGCTTAAAATTCATAATATAGTTTCTAAGAGAGATAATCTTAGCTGGAGGAAAATACTTAGAGATAAAAGCATCTTTGCACTTATTCCAAGAATCAATACTATTTTAAGGCAAAGACGAAAACCAAGCTTTAGCACGATCTCTAAGCGAAAAAGGAAATAGCTTCAATTTAACAATATCATTGTCCACATCTTTCTTCTTTTGCATATCACACAAATCAACGAAGCTATTTAGATGGGTAGCGGCATCATCACTAGGAAGGCCGGTGAATTGATCTTTCATGACAAGATTCAACAAAGCAGCATTGATTTATCATGATTCAGTATCAGTAAGAGGAGCAATCGGAGTGCTAAGGAAATCATTGTTGTTGGTATTGGTGAAGTCACACAATTTAGTATTATCTTGAGCCATCGTGACAAGCAAGCAATCCGACACGCGAGCAAACAAGAAGCAAACAAAAAAGAGGCGAACGGAAAAGAGAGAGCGAATAAAACGGCAAGGGTGAAGTGGGGGAGAGGAAAATGAGAGGCAAATGGAAAATAACGTAATGCGGGAGATAAGGGTTTGTGATGGGTACTTGGTATGTTGACTTTTGCATAGACTCCCCGGCAACGGCGCCAGAAATCCTTCTTGCTACCTCTTGAGCACTGCGTTGGTTTTCCCTTGAAGAGGAAAGGGTGATGCAGTAAAGCAGCGTAAGTATTTCCCTCAGTTTTTGAGAACCAAGGTATCAATCCAGTAGGAGGCCATGCACGAGTCCCTCGCACCTACACAAACAAATAAATCCTCGCAACCAACGCGATAAGGGGTTGTCAATCCCTACACGGTCACTTACGAGAGTGAGATCTGATAGATATGATAAGATAATATTTTTGGTATTTTTATGATAAAGATGCAAAGTAAAATAGAAGGCAACAAAAATAACTAAGTGTTGGAAGATTAATATGATGGAAAATAGACCCGGGGGCCATAGGTTTCACTAGTGGCTTCTCTCAAGAGCATAAGTATTACGGTGGGTGAACAAATTACTGTTGAGCAATTGATAGAATTGAGCATAGTTATGAGAATATCTAGGTATGATCATGTATATAGGCATCACGTCCGAGACAAGTAGACCGACTCCTGCCTGCATCTACTACTATTACTCCACACATCGACTGCTATCCAGCATGCATCTAGAGTATTAAGTTCATAAGAACAGAGTAACGCTTTAAGCAAGATGACATGATGTAGAGGGATAAACTCATGCAATATGATATAACCCCCATCTTGTTATCCTCGATGGCAACAATACAATACGTGCCTTGCTGCCCCTACTGTCATTGGGAAAGGACACCGCAAGATTGAACCCAAAGCTAAGCACTTCTCCCATTGCAAGAAAGATCAATCTAGTAGGCCAAACCAAACTGATAATTCAAAGAGACTTGCAAAGATAACCAATCATACATAAAAGAATTCAGAGAAGATTCAAATATTGTTTATAGATAAACTTGATCATAAACCCACAATTCATCGGTCTCAACAAACACACCGCAAAATAAGATTACATCGAATAGATCTCCATAAGAGAGGGGGAGAACATTGTATTGAGATCCAAAAAGAGAGAAGAAGCCATCTAGCTAATAACTATGGACCCAAAGGTCTGGGGTAAACTACTCACACATCATCGGAGAGGCTATGATGTTGATGTAGAAGCCCTCCGTGATCGATGCCCCCTCCGGCGGAGCTCCAGAAAAGGCCCCAAGATGGGATCTCACGAGTAGAGAAGGTTGCGGCGGTGGAATTAGGTTTTTTGCTCCGTATCTGGTAGTTTGGGGGTACGTAGGTATATATAGGAGGAAGAAGTACGTCGGTGGAGCAACGTGGGGCCCACGAGGGTGGAGGGCGCGCCTGGGGGGGTAGGCGCGCCCCCCTACCTCGTGGCCTCCTGGTTGATGTCTTGACGTAGGGTCCAAGTCCTCTGGATCACGTTCGTTCCGAAAATCACGTTCCCGAAGGTTTCATTCTGTTTGGACTCCGTTTGATATTCTTTTTCTGCGAAACTCTGAAATAGGCAAAAACAACAATTCTGGGCTGGGCCTCCGGTTAATAGGTTAGTCCCAAAAATAATATAAATGTGTATAATAAGCCCAATAATGTCCAAAACAGAATATAATATAGCATGGAACAATCAAAAATCATAGATACATTGAAGACGTATCAAGCAGCGGCGCCCGAGTTGAGGCAGCCGACGAGCCTGACGCAGCCGTCCCGACGCAGGCGATGACGAGGCCGGCGAGGTAGACCGCCGGGCCGCCGTGCAGATGCGGCGGAGGCGGGTGATGTGGATCGATGGCCGGGCCGGCATGCGAGCGACATCTATGATTGGCCGTAGCATGGCGCGAGGCCGCCGGGTCGGGGCGATGCAGGTCCTGGTCGGAGCAGGGCGGTGACGGCCGGCGCAGGGCGACGAGCGGACTGACGCACGGACAGCGGCTGGCCCTGACAAGCCGCCCGCCGGGTCGGAGGAGAGGCCGGCTGGTCGCGCAGGGGTCGGAGTAGAGGCGCTCGGAGTCGACGGCGGCGGTGGGCGACGCAAACCGATCAAAAATAGATCGAAAAACCAAAAAGAAACCGCGCAATCAAGATGACCGGCGGGAGAGAGAAAACCCCGGAGCAAGGCTCGGGGAAAAGATTCTCTAGGGCAGCCGGTCAACACGACCGGCGGACGAACCCTAGGTACGGGCGGCGCGGCCCCCGGCGGCGGTCATGGAGACCGACCGCCCCGGGGGCGGAAACGGTGGCGGCTAGAGTTTAGGATCGACTTGCGATAGATACCATGTTAGAAGGGAGAGAGAGGTTTGGTGGAATTGTTGTTTGATTGCTTGAGCCTCGTAGGCGTATATGTAGGAGTACAATGACCAACTTGAAATACAAGACAAGGTAAAAACAAATCCTAGTCTATTCTATACTTCCTAATGTACATTATACTACTCAACAGTTGCCAAACAGGCTCCGAACGTAGGCTGCAAGGACGTGTACTCGTGGATCTGTGCGTGCTTGGGTGCCAGTGGCACACACGATTCTACGGCCCATATTTGCTGTGTTCTGTTAAATCGTGATGGGCGGCGACTGAGGGGCTCCCAACTCGCCGACTCGAACGAGCGGTGCGATGCAGCGTGGCGCGCGCTTTCATTTCTCCCCTGGCGCCTCGGTGCCGCCCATCCGCTGCATGCCGTGGCCGACCAGCAGCAACACAGGCACACGCCATGGGGGTTGGGGTGCGGCTTCGTGCGCTCGGTTTCTCCACAGCGGGACGTACGGGCCGGGAAGGCGCGAGCGATCTGTTGACACTTGACAGTCACGTGAAACAAGTGGAAACACTCATTCTAGTTGGTTCGTTCTCATTCATGCAGCTCACCTAGACATGTGTCCTTCATGCGACACCGCTAACACACCCGCTGTAAAACAGCGACGTGTGGTTGATGCACACGTCTTGCATGCCCATCTTTTCTCTTTGATGTATGAGTGAAGTCTAAAATAAACCCTGACGTTGTAGGGACGCCGTAGATGAACCCTCACCTTTAAATCCCTAAAATCGGTACCCGACCTCTCCGATCCCGGTCTATCCTAACCGCACATATGTTTGGCAGACTGGGAAAAGCACAATCCTACCGGAAACTCGCTTGTCTCATGTCACGCGGGTCAAAACATCATAGCCATCAGCTTAAAAAAACCATCATAGCCATCTTCCTCGCTGCACAATCCTGATTGGAGATGCAGCCGGGAGTGCCTGCTGCCATATGGTGAGCACGCAGGCCATGATGGGATGGCAAAAGTGTCCGGTGAGGAGCTAGGAGCCGAGCACGCCAACGGCGCGGAGCTGTTCGTCATCAAGAGGATGATGGACGCCATTAGGGATCACCGGACCAAGCTCAACATCTCCCTTGGCTTCGTCGACGCTGTGTCTCTGAGGGTTGCCGCCGTTCGCGACGACAAAGCTCCAGGCGTGGGCGCGCACGGCAAAGGCGAAGACGACCAGAGCCACCTGAACTTCTGTATCAACGAGCATCGATTGAGCATTTCAGTGTTGCCGGAAGACACATGCGTACAGGGCTGGCTTGATATAGTCATGTACAAGCACGAACTAGTACGTGAGTCAGTGAGTCCGGCTTGATGGATTAGATTATCTCTTCTGGGTACACGCACGCGAGACGCCGGATACTGATGGGATCACGCCTTTTCTATTATAACAAACAGGATTTTACTCATCCAGGGTTTGAATTGACCGGGATCTGTAAATACAGAGTACCAATTTCAGGGATTTAGAGATGAGGATTCATTTACGACGAGCTCTACAACCTCAGGGTTCAATTTAGACTTCACTTGTCGCCGCTGCATGGGCGAGCGGGTTACGCGCTCGGTGCGCTTTGAGCGGGCAGGAATGCCGGTGGCAGCATCTGTGCTCGCGACGTCACCGGGCAGGGCCGAACACTTGTTCCTTTGACTACGCACCTGCCGATATATCTTTCCTTTCTATACGATCCCTGATCCCTACATCTGGTATACTGCTTGGCTGTGTGCCGATAGCTGGTTTTCCGATGCGTTTTTGAGAACAGATTTTTCTATACTTGTGTAGTCTTATGTTTCTGCTGCTCTTTCAAAAGGACGTCGATAACTGCCACACGTGTGGTGTATCGGGTGGTTGTGCCGCACGCCCTGTGTGGCACGGAGACGACCCCGCCCGCACGACCGCGTCCGGGCGCGCGCAGCCACAGACCGCACGTCCGGTGCAGCGCGATCGCCCCGCACGAGCACGTACGGGCGAGCGAGCACGCGGCCCGCACGACTCGTCTCGGCCGTCGCCCCTTCCCGCCTGCGAGCCACACGCCTAGCGTGTCAGTAACCACGCGTCCCGTCGCGATTGCCATGGTTCGGACCCTCTTCAGTTGCCATGTTGCTGAACTACAATTGTCATGTTGCTGAACTACAGTTGCCATGTCGGACAACTACAGTTGCCATGTCGGACAACTACAGTTGCCATGGTTGCTCAACTGCAGTTGCCATCTTAGGTCAAAGTGCCGGAGGCCATTTTTGGGCAACTGCAGCTGTTGCCATGTATGGTCTGGTCTATTACAGTTACCATGATTTGAAAAACTTTACGAATTGCCACCCACTAACACTGGACAGTTGCCATGTAGCACTAAAAAAACATGGCAAAAAACATGTTTCGGGTAAAAGAGAGTTATCGTCTGCTTACAAGCACGCTAGAGGCAGTTGCCATGTATCCTGCAAAAACACATGGCAACTGATAGCTTTTGGTGTGTGGGAGAGTAAACGGGCATGTGGGCGATAGAATCTTTAGGAGTTGCCACCTACTAACACTAGACGGTTGCCAAGTTGTCAAAAAAAACACTAGACAGTTGCCATGTAGCGCTACAAACAGACGTGGCAACAATAACATGTTCGGGTGAAAGAGAGTTGCCATCTGTTTACAATCACAAATAGGGCAGTTGCCATGTACCCCTCAAAAGACATGGCAAATGACAGCTTGGGTGTGGGAGAGTGGGAGAATGGACAGTCGTGGGAGATGGGGAACAGAAGTGGTGCGTGGCGTGCGGGCGCGACATCAGTTTCATCGTCTTTGGGGACTTATCATGAGATTTATGCCCACTACGCCCCGACTGGCGAACCGTTGACCGCGGAGAGAAAACGGTGTGCGGGCGAACTCCCTCACACGCCACACACACGAGTTGTCCTATGTGACACATAAATTCAGTCTTTTCATGCCAAGATTCATGCAAAAAGCGCTGGACGGCGATGGAGGCGTGTGGGCGAGTTGGCTAACGCCCACACGTGTGGGCATTAGTGTTTTCGCTTCCAAAAAATAAATTATTATGATTCACCCATCCCATTCTCAAGTCAGCAACTTAAAGTATTACTCATATACATTTACTTGTTTAATCATGTAAGTATTAATCCTTGAACGACAGGCAGTACAAGGAGCTTTAGGAACTCGGATTAGTTGTTTGAATACCGAGTTGCATTTTTTCACAATCAATGTTAATAGTGGCATTCTTTGGTGATGGAATGGAAGAGGTAATTAACCTAAGCACGGCTTAAAACTTTGCTTTTGTTGAGAGTTAAGGCTTTTTTTGCGAACGAGAGTTAAGGCATTACCCCCCTTTCGAAAAGAATGTCAAGAAACACTAATGACCCTTTGATTAGATGAAATTCACAAAATTATCCTCAATTTGTATTGTACATCTAACAGAAAAGTAGGGATTGACATATAGGTCGTCTAGTCCAAGCGGGTGATAGGATTGCTCGTATATATGTCTGGTGAATGAATTTCCCTCATGTGGCATCAACCCATGCCCGTCGTCCATTAATAATTGGATCCTAACTATTTTCAATTCCCATTCCACATGCCACCATTTCATGTGGCCCCTTCTAGTGGCGTGATATCTTCAAATTAGCTGCAAAATATTGTCTCATGGCCCAACCTATAGTCTCTGATGGTAAATCCATTCTGTTTTGGGCAGACAATTGAAAGCTTGGTGGTTCCTCTACCATTCTCAGTGAGAGATTCTCGAAGACTTTTTTCAAATCCGATTAATGGACTCTGCTCCATCCATGAGGTCATGTCAGATGATCTTGTATCCAACTTCCATCTGCCATTGTCTTCTGAGGCTCATGTGGAGTTTATGAATCTTCAACCACTGCTTGTTTTCATTAATCTAGTCGAAGAGGCAAGAGATGTGTGGCAATGGCCTTTTAATTCGGGTGAGTACATGCCCAAATCTTATTATACTGTTGTCCATGCAAACATTGTGGTGGGCGCGATTTTCAGTGGATATGAAAATACTCTTGCACTCTCAACATAGAAATGTTTGCTTGGTCACTACTGATGGACCGTGTGAACACAAGGGATATGATGCAAAGAAGGCATTGACATGTGGATGATGACACCTTTGTGTTGTGCCCCAATTTGATCCATGAAGATATTGCTCATTTATTTTTTTACTTGCAATTTCAGCCAGAGAGATTGGAACTATCTTCAGATCAATTGGGTGGCTCAGCCAACTATGACCACCTACTAGATGGCTGTTGCTGCTAGGACAGACTTTGGAAAACCTTTTTTTCACTGAGGTAGTGTTCACAGATGTATGGAACATATGGACCATGAGGAATTCAAAGGTTTTTAGGAATGGAAGACCATTGTTTAGAACCCGGAGGCATAATTTCATCCATGATATTACACTTCTTCCACATAGGATCAAATGTAAATATAAGGCTAGTTTCTTGACTTGGATTTCTTCTTTACCCTAGTTGTATAGATGACTAGCTATGTGTAAGTTTCTGACCCCTCTAGATTGTATGTAACCCTTGTTTTTCTTTAAATTTCATAAAGGAGTTGTGAGGCTGTTTGCCTTGTAGTACATAGTAGAAAAAAGACACATGAGGGAAATTTTGTAAATGCAACATGAAGAATTTATCAGATACTCATGAGTGAGGCTTATTTGGCTTGTGTTTTAAATATTATGTCTAAACCTATTGGTGGAGAGCCGAAATTATCGCTTTGAACCTCCCGCAGTCGTCACTACTAGAAAAAGGGCTATAGATGGGATTGACACTAATGGCGCACCAGACAAGCGATGCGCCATTAGTATATACTAATGGCGCACCACCTTCTGATACGCCATTAGAGTTGAAACTACTAATGGCGCACCAGGCGCAGGGTGCGCCATTAGTATCAAAAAAAATTTAACTAGTGCGCCTGTCCAAACATACTAATGGCGCATCCAGACACAGTGCGCCATTACTAGTTGTAACTAGTAATGGCGCACCTGGCCCAGGGTGCGCCATTAGTATCAAAAAAAAAATTTTAACTAGTGCGCCTGTCCAAACGTACTAATGGCGCACCTGTCCCATGGTGCGCCATTAGTATCAATTTTTTTAACTAGTGACCCTGTCCAAACATACTAATGGCTAGTAATGGCGCACCTGGCCCAGGGTGCGCCATTAGTATCAATTTTTTTTTACTAGTGCGCCTGTCCAATTATACTAATGGCGCACCACCAGAAGGTGCGCCATTAGTAACCTGGATTACTAATGGCGCATTTAGAGTTGGTGCGCCATTAGTAAGTGGGCAGCAACAAGATATTTTGGACAGCCTCTCCTACCCACACTCACTTTCTCCCCACTTCATTCTCTCCACCTCCTCCTTGTATCGGGTGCCTCCTCTTTTTCACCTCATTTCCATCATAGATTCATTCAATTTAAGTGGTTAAATTACCTTGTTTTGATAGGTAAGTAAGGGGGGAAGCTATATTTATGTTGTTCTCCCTACAACAATGTGCACATGCACTTTTTATGGCCTAGCTAGATCTATGTATGTTCGTGGTGTTGCATATGTTTGTGGTGTTGCATATGTGTTTGTGTTTGGAGGTGTACCGGTATTTGAAATGCGATAGTTGCCAATATTTTGCCGGAATGTTGATTCATTTCCGTTTCGGCGAGAATTTTGGCATTAAGCATTCTTTTTGGTCCTATTTTTAGGGAAAGTCATGCCAAATTTTTTCTTGGTTCTAAAATATCGTTTTGCTCTACCCCGCAGGCGACCATGGTCCGCATGATGACCGAAGGCATCGTGAATAGGTTTTTGAGGTCCGCGAAGGCCGAGATGCTTCAAAAGAACGAGACGGAGATAAGATGTCCGTGTCGAAGATGCAAGCTGAAGAGCCTTATTGCGGACCCGGAATCCTGGCAGGTGCGGGACCACCTGCTCTTGCGTGGTTTCATGGATGGCTATCGGTGGCAAGGTGATGAAGATGACTACGAAGTCGTCCATGGGGGCCGGGCAAGAAATGAGGAAGGGCAGCAAGACAACCACCGCGGCTCGGGCGGGCGAGAAGACGAAGAATCCCCAGGAGATGATCACGACGGTGATGCTGTACACAGTCATCATGTAGAAGATGCAGGACATGATGATGAGGAAGATGCCGGAGCAGACGACGGGCATGATCATGAAGATGATGATGCCGGCGGAGCAGACGACGCTGGACCATCGATGGGCTGGGTGCAGGACCCTCATATTCAAGAGCTGCTTCTCAAGCAGACGGATAACGCAAGAGCTGCCGCCCGAGAGAAAGCCAAGATGGATCAACTTGAGTTAGACGCGGTTACTCCATTGTATGAAGGATGCAGGCCCGAGGATACCCGCCTGAAAGTAACGCTCATGGCTCTGGAGATGAAGGTAAAACACAAAATGACCGACGCATGCTTCGACGAGAACATGTCATTCTGGCACGAACGTCTTCCCAAGGGAACAAGTGCCCGACCAGTTTGGAGGAGGCGAAGAAAATCGTGTGTCCTCTGGATTTACCGCACGTGAAATACCATGTGTGCATGAACAATTGCATCATTTATCGGGACGAGCACGCGGAGTCTACCATATGTCCGGTGTGCGGCGTCACTCGATACAAGAAGAGGAAGAAAGCTCCTCGAAAAGTGGTGTGGTACTTTCCGATCACTCCTCGTCTGCAGCGGTATTTCGCGGACCCTAAGGTAGCAAAGCTCCTGCGTTGGCACGCGGATAGGGAGGAGAAGAAGCGAGAAGATGACGCAAATGATCCGGAGATAGATAAAAAAGACAAGATGCTGAGTCACCCTAAGGATGCGAGCCAGTGGCAAGCGTTGAACTTCGAAGACCTAGAATTTGGGAACGATCCAAGGAACATCGTGCTGGGCGCGAGCACCGATGGAGTCAATCCGTTTGGCAGCCAGAGAAGCACACATAGCACCTGGCCTGTGTTTGTGTGGATGTACAACCTTCCCCCCTGGTTGTGCATGAAGAGGAAGTACATTCACATGAGTATGCTAATCGAAGGACCGAAACAACCAGGGAACGACATCAATCTGTATCTGGGGCTGCTGAAAGAGGAGCTTGACACGATGTGGAAAACGCCAGCCAATACGTGGGACGCCGCAGAGAAAGAATATTTCCCTATGAGAGCCGCGCTGCTCACGACGGTGCACGACTATCTCGGTTACGGATATGTCGCGGGGCAGGTGGTCCACGGATTTTCTGGATGCGTCAGGTGCATGGATGACACAACGTATCGCCAGCTAGATAGAGATCCCGGGTCTTCGAAAACCGTGTTCATGGGACATCGAAGGTGGCTTCGCGACGATGACCCGTGGAGAAAACGCAAGGATCTATTCGATGGTGAAACCGAACCCCGAGGACGCCCGCGTACGAGGAGCGGCGAGGAAATAGACGAGCTGTTGAAAAATTGGAAAGACTGCCCACTGCCGGGAAAGAAGCAAAAGGCGCCAGAGCCGGGAAAGAAGCGAAAGGCGCCAGAGCCGCTGCTGAAGGTATGGAAAACGAGGTCTGTTTTCTGGGACTTGCCGTACTGGAAGATCCACCGTGTGCCTCACAGCCTTGATGTCATGCATATCACGAAGAACGTGTGCGAGAGTCTGCTTGGTACCCTGCTCAACATGCCAGAGAGGACCAAAGATGGGCCGAAAGCAAGGGCAGACTTGAAATCAATGGGCATCAGGCAGGAGCTTCACGCTATATATGATGATGATGATGATGAGGCGAAGCAGGACACGGAAAGTCGTCGCAAAGGCAAAAAGGCCAAGAAGACCGGAAATGACTACCCTCCCGCGTGCTTCACTCTAAGTCAGGAGGAGATCGAGCAGTTTTTCACCTGCCTCGTAGGAGTAAAACTTCCTTACGGTTACGCGGGGAAGATAAGCAGATACCTAGACCTAGCGAAGCTGAAGTTCAGCGGGATGAAGTCTCACGACTGTCACGTGCTGATGACGCAGATACTTCCAGTTGCAATCCGTGGGATCATGGACGCGCACGTCCGTGAAACGCTATTTGGCCTATGCAACTTTTTCGACGTCATCTCTCGGAAGTCTGTTGGCGTGAGGCAACTCAGAAGGCTACAGGAAGAGATCGTGGTGATACTATGCGAGCTTGAGATGTACTTCCCGCCCGCATTCTTCGACGTTATGGTGCATCTGCTGGTCCATATCGTGGACGATATCATCCAACTCGGGCCGACGTTCCTGCACAGCATGATGCCGTTCGAAAGGATGAATGGTGTCATCAAAGGATACGTTCGCAACATGTCACGTCCAGAGGGAAGCATAGCCAGGGGCTTTCTGACCGAAGAGTGCATCTCCTACTGCACGAATTATCTAGGCATCGAGAACCCCGTTGGTCTGCCCGTCAACAGGCACCTCGGCAGGCTCGCTGGATGGGGTCACCGTGAGGGTCGCCGCGAAATGCATGTCGACTTCGAGGGTCGACTCGCCGACTTTGAAAGAGCAAACCTAGTCGCGCTACAACACATAGACGTGGTCGATCCTTGGGTGGTAGAGCACAAAACCTTTATTAAGAAGACGTACAATGACCGAGGCCAACAGAGGACG
This sequence comes from Triticum aestivum, assembly GCF_018294505.1. Lineage (NCBI taxonomy): Eukaryota > Viridiplantae > Streptophyta > Magnoliopsida > Poales > Poaceae > Triticum > Triticum aestivum. The sequence goes on from NC_057799.1 coordinate 504,632,165, forward strand.
GACGGAGATATACTCAAAGAGCACAACTCATGTTTCACGCGTTGGTTCAAGCAGAAGCTTCTGTCGTACCCTTTACATGAGGATTCTTCCGCGGAAGAACAACTCATATTCGCCTTGTCACAGGGCGCCGAGCACAACCTGATGACCTATGAGGCGTACGATATCAACGGCTACACATTCTACACCGAGGCCAAGGACATGAAGAGCGATGGTTATCAGAACTCCGGGGTAACGATGGAATCCTACACCGGTAACGACAAGGACAGATACTACGGAAGGATCGAGGAGATCTGGGAGCTGAGCTACGCTGGAGAGAAGGTCCCGATGTTCCGTGTCAGATGGGCCAAGAGCGTCCTAAAAGAAGACCGGTATTTCACCACCATGGTTATACCCGAAGCCAAATCCAAGACCGCAGGCGCAAACGTCACCGCGAAAAATGAGCCATGGGTACTGGCTTCCCAAGTGGACCAATGCTTCTTCATTACCGACCCGTCAAAGCCCAGTCGTGTTGTCGTGAGGAGAGGCAAAAGGAAGATCATCGGAATGGATGGAGTAGCCAATGAGCAAGACTTCGACAAGTACGGCGACCCGAGAATCGAACATGACGACGATGATGAAGTAGCAGCATACACCACAAGAAGAAGCAGGACCACCCTACCTAAAGGACGTCCGTTCCACAGAAGAACTCCATTTGCGAAAAAGAAGGGCAAGAAGATTGTGAACAGATAGCTAGCTAAGATCGATTGTATTTAAATCGTAGCCTTCATTTCTCGATTGTATTTCATGGGCACTTTTTGAACTATCATGAATATTTTTAAATTTCATGGACACTCGATCTCGATCCCCCTCCATCTCGATCGCTATCCCACCTCGCCAGATCCGGTCCCCCTCGCCGCCGAGCACCCCCCGGTCCACCGGCCCCCCGCACCCCGCGCACCCTCCCCCGCTCCACCGGCATTACTGTTTGATGATATTTTTTAAATAATTATTACTGTCTTATAAAAAAATATTACTGTTATGATTTAAACAAGTTTGAACATATTTAAACACAAATAAATATCAAACAGCATTTTAAATGCATAAAAAAATTGTGGAGCCTGGGAATCGAACCCAGGACCTCCTGGTGTGAGAACTGGGTGCTGACCAGTCGAGCTAGTAGAGGGAACTTGGTGTGGACCAGGTCAGGTGGAAGATAACCTGTTGGCTCGAGCAGAAATAAAAAAAATACTAATGGCGCACCAGGGTGAGGTGCGCCATTAGTATGGATGTACTTATGGCGCACCGAGGGGTGGTGCGCCATTAGTATTGTGCCCTCGCCCTCGCCTATCCCCGGCCCAAACCTATCCCCTCTCTCTCCCTCGCCCTCGCCCTCGATCCCCTTCCCCTCTCCTCTCCCGACGCCGCTGCCCCGCCGCCTCGACGCCGCCCCGTCGTCCTCGTCTCCGCCCCGACGCCCCGACGCCGCTGCCCCTTCCCCTCTCCTCTCCCGACGCCGCTGCCCCGACCTCCTCCTCGCCCCTCGACGTCGCCCTCGATCCCCTTCCCCTCTCCTCTCCCGACGCCGCCGCCCCGTCGTCCTCGTCCTCGCCCTCCTCCTCGTCCGCGCCACCGCCGCGCCGCTCCGACCTCCTCCTTGTCCCCTCCGGCCTCCTCCGCCTCCTCAGGTACTGCCCCCACCTCTCCCTCCCCCTCCGGCCTCCTCCTTCCTCTTTGAATGCTTAATGTGGAACACAACTTACAGTAAGCAGGTACATGTTTTACAGATATTCAGTCATACACAGATGTTTCATACAAATCCTGAAATCAAATTGTAATCTAAAGTCAATCCGCACAAATCGAAATTCAGAAGCAATTTCAGTACTTGTATGTTCTCGTCAGAGAGTAATAATTTTGGTTCATTTGATTCTCAAGCCATCCTAAGATGCCGATTGAGCGTGCAGATAGGTGCTTACTACAGTACAGCCTTATCTATTTTGTGGGTTGACTAGACGATCTATGTTTCCCAACTGTCAATACTTCTATCGTCTCTAAGCAATGCTAAATAGATAACATCAAGCTTGATAGAACAGGCACAAGTGCAAGAGATTTTTCTTTCAAACGTGGAACACAGCCGCCAGGTTGAATGCTTAATGTGGAACACAACTTACAGTAAGCAGGTAAACGTACGGTACGTACACTATATGCTATACGAGTAGTGGTATATTGCTATGTCAAATATTATCCAGGAGGAGCAACAAAGACACTAAATAGAATGTAAACATGATATTTCTACTAATTAGGGTGTGTCAAAAGAAAAAACCTTAGTAAAAATGGTTAGGATGCTCATGCTGGACTAAAACCATGGAATAAAAAAGGCAGAGGTAACAGTTTTTTTTGGCGGTAACAGAGTTTTTTAGCAATGCATAGAACACCATAACTTTAAATTAAACACCGCCTACTTACATACAAGGGGAATCTTGAGTAATCCTACTCATATTGAACAGATAATAAGTTTCTTTTTTTAGAGCACATGTTTCTAACCAACATATTTGAACAGTATATGAGCAGTAAAAGTAAGAGTGAGCAAACTCACCTCATGAGTAGAAGCTGTCTATCTGATTCTGAAGCAATATAGTCATCATTGTCTTGGGAAGAATAGTAGTTAGTTCTGCTTGTACCATTGTCCTGATGTCTTGCCATTGCAGGATTGCTCTTCCCCTTTTCAACAGCCCTTTTTACAGTACCAATCTGGTGGTTGTCCAAAGATACGAATCCAAAATAAATAGACTTCACTTTGCCAATCGTAAAGATAAAAGCACACTAACATAAATGTCATTCCCATCTGTCTCCTCTTTACATGCTAAAGGATGTCATCATATTCAGCTGTAATAGTGCCATCCATGCATGCTCAAGAGTACCCCATTTTTGTTCTAAAAAGGGAGAGAGTACATGTGCCTCATTGGTAATCCTATGATATAGCTAGAAGAAAAACAATGAAGGAAATCTGTAGTATAACTTGTTCAGGAACAATCCTCAAGCCAGTCCAGTTATTAAAATAAAGGCAGAGGAAGTATGTAAATGAATGATGGAACACATAAAGAAATACCTGATTACGAGCAGAGCCAGTCCAGTTCCGTCGTCTGGAGAGTTCAACTTCATCGAGTCCATAATACGCTGGATCCCTTGATGCAACTGAAATTGACAGAAATGATGGAACACACAAAAAGCAACTATGGAACAAAACAACACAGCCAGGGTAGTCAGGTTAGCTTCAAAAATGTTACGGCACTTATTCTGGCAGTCACAGGAGCTGACGGAGTAGTCCAAACAACAGTGGCAAAAAAATTAGGTATAAAAACAGTAGCAAATAAAAAAAGAGTAGCAAATATAGCTAGGGAAATTTTGTTTAGGTATAAAAACAGTAGCAAATAAAAAAAAGCAGTAGCAAATTAAAAAAACAGTAGCAAAAAATTAGGTATAAAAACAGTAGCAAATATAGCTAGGGCAATTTTGTTTAGGTATAAAAAACAGTAGCTACAATTTGTAAAAAGCATGAGCAACTGATCTGATTCATCTCATCCTCTCTCGATCTGCAGGATACAAGTGGAACAAGGCAGGGGCGTAGGTGCTTGCTACTCAGGCACGGCGGCAGAGCCAAGCACACCCTCCTCTCCCAAGGTACCAACCCCTCTTCCTCTCCCCCTGTATATACTGCTGTCCAGTACATTTTTTTGCTCAATTTGCTGCTGTCCAGTACATCTTGTTAAAATTGCTGCTGACCAGTACATCTTTGCAATATATGGTGATGTGTACCATTCTTGATAGGATGTATCAATTGTAGTAGATGGTCAAGAAGATGTATCAATTCTTCACATGCCAATGTATTTTCCATGTTGTGATGGAGGCCTTTTTTGCCTTGTCCACCCGAGAGGCCCTTGAGTTTGCCGGAATGTCGATTAACTTCCGTTCCGGCAAATTCGGGTACTCCATATGTCCTATTTTCAGCAAAGGTCATGCTGAAATTTTCCGTGAATTTTAGCATGACTTTGCTAAAAATAGGACATATGGGGTACTTGTGACTAATGCATGGGCCGGGGTATCTTAGTAGTTAATTAAGTAGGATCAAGTGCCCCGGCGTACTTGTGACTAATGCATGGCTTTTAGGGTGCCTCGGTGTCGATAAAAACCGAAATGATGAAAGCTTAGGCTTTTAGGGTGCCTCGGCGTCGAAAAACCCTCAATGATAAAAGCTTAGCTTTTAGGATGCCTCGGTGTCGACAAACCCTAAATGATGAGACCATGATCTTGTTCCTTGACAATAACCAACTTTTTGACCAAACTTTGTTCCTATTTAGAGAGAAACATGGCCAACAACGATGAGGCCGGGGGTTCGGGCGTCGACAAGCCATTCTGGAAGCTGTCCCAGGAGATGGAGGAACAACCTCACTTGTATGAGGACGCCGCCTTCCCCACCGATCCTGAGACCACTGATGGTACCGCCGAGGATGACCCCACTGATGCCACCACTGATGGTGCCGCCGAGGATGCCACCACTGATGGTGCCGCCGAGGATGCCACCACTGATGATGGCGGCGCACGCACAGATGGCAGCCAACCGAAGAGGCAACGGAAGGACCGGCGCCCGACCGTGCTCCGCACCCTCAAGGAGGAAGTTACTGAAGTGGACTCCGACGGGAATCCAACGGCGCCCGAACGAATAGTCAAGGGGTACTCGCTTCAGCTCGGGTGCATTCTCCGGAGCACCGTCTCGATCAACACCGAGAACCTGAGGCATCCTGACCGAGGGAATTTGCGCAACCTCCTCTTCACGAAGCTGCACGAACGATACAAGTTCCCCGCTGAATTTGAAAACACAAGCCTCAAAGGGAATAAAGTGAACAATGCTGCCCTCACGAAGATGAGCAAGGCCCTGTCTACTTGGAAAAGCAATGTGAAGAGAATGATCGAGAAAGGTGAGAGTTATGAGAAGATCAAGGAGAAAAATCCTTCGATCACCGAAGATGACTACAACGACTTCAAGATCAATTGCTCGAGCACCGCAAACTCCGAATCAAGTAAGTGGGGGAAAGAAATGCGGGAGCTGAACTTAGGGGAACACACACTCGGTCCCGGCGGTTACAGAGTGGCGGAGCCTATATGGGACAAGGAGGAGGCGGACCGTGCCGAGCAAGGCCTACCGCCCCTCTTCGATAAATACGGTGACAAGCAGACCAGGAACTTTGTCAGGGCCCGGTACAAGAAGGACCCGAAAACAAAGGAGCTTACCACGGATCCGAAGACCAGGGCGCTTGAGCTTGTTCTGGTAAGGAATACACCCCCGCGTAATTAGCTCCATATGGTTGCATTCTAATTAATGAAGCCAAATTTCTAAATGGTTCACATTCCTTCCGCAGGCGACTGAAAGCAGTAGCGCGGGGTCGACTAAGAGCAACCCTTGGGACACCACTCTAAATAGGGCGTTGAATGTAATGAAGAACAAGGATAAGCTCAGTAAGCCGACGTCAGCTGGTCGTGTGGCCGGCAAAGGCTTGTCGACAAAATGGTCGTCATACTATAACACTGCTGGGCGAAAGGAGAAAAAGACCAGCTCGGAAAGCCAGGCGCGCGAGGTTCAAGAACTCAGGGCACAGGTGGCGCGGATTCCGGAGATTGTCCAAGAGCAAGTGCAACAACAACTCGGAGCGACGATCACCGCCATTGTGCCTACCTTGATCCAGGGGATTAGTGCGTGGATTGCGGGCGGCCAACAGGGGCCGCCCCCGATTCCTAGCTTCACGGCCAGCAACTCGCAGAACGCGATGGCGGGGCCATTGGTGTCTCCGGCGGAGCCGGCATTGGTGTCTCCGACGCCGGCACGGGAGCTTAATGCACCCGGGTGTACGCCGGCCGGCACCTCTGCAGCAAGCGGCCCCTCCGTCAACTGCACGCCCGCCGTTGGCGGTGCCTCGACATTAGCCGAGCTCGACGCCATCATCACGGTAACTAATTAAGCCTCTCTCGGCCGAGGACTTCATCTCCTTGCCTTTGACTGGGCATCCCTAACGCCCTACATGTTTTCGCAGGGCGCCGCCGACGTTCCGTGCACTCTCCTGCACTTCGTGAACAACGAGTTGGTCGATGTCGCCAAGGGCAAAATCGTTCAACCGGGCAACCCCTTGTTCCACGGTACCCAGATGCCACCCAACTTGTTTAGGGTTCAACTGGTTCGGGTGCTGCCAGGCTGCGACGAGGTGTTACCTCCGATTCGACCCATCGGGGCCGACGATGATGACGTGATGAACCTCAGCGCCTGCCTGAGCTGGCCCCTGCTTTGGCCGAAGAGCCAGATTCGTTTGGGGGCGGGGGACACCACCCCAAAGACAACACCGCCAGTCGTGCCGGCGCCAAGTCGGCCCCATGGCAAGACCGCCGCAACGGTGCCGGACATCCCTATGCCACTGGATCCAAACATGCATATGGCACAGGATCAGAACGACGACGACGACGATACATTTGCCAACGTCGATCAGTACTTTGCCGATCATGGGGACGGTGGCGACTTCATGGGGCCTCCTTCTCAAGAACCCAACCCAACAAAAGACGTGTGCGATCTAGCTGGTACCGCGGAGAAGCCAAGTTGCAACAGGCGTCGTCTGCAGTTCAGCTCTCAGGAGACGCCTCCAGCTGCCGACTTCACCGAGCCTCAGATAGGCGAGGTGCGAAATATGATCAGCCCCAACACACTCAAGAAGGCGGTCTGTGAGCAGAACTCGGTCCCATTACAGGAGATCAAGAAGAAGGCACGCAAAAGAAAGACTAACAAGGGTGCGGGCCAGCCGGCACCGAGTACGATCCGTGCTCAGGACGGGCCACCTTCAACTGCGGATATCTCGAGGAGGGTGCATGTGGCGGGTAGGTCGATGCTACCGAGAAATATGCTCGATGCTGCAACTGGTGCTATGCGGAGTCTGCATGACAGTGTTCTTTCTTTGGAGAAGCGGCGTCTCTGAGAGAAGGATGTGGCATACCCGGTTTTCGCGGCCAAGGTGCCAGAGGGCAAGGGCTTTGTGGATAACTCCATCGGGGGTACGATCGTCCTGCGGTTTGATGACATCCACGCTATGTTGAACCTTCATCCGCTGCACTACACCTTCGTTCGGCTATTTTCGCTGAGTATGGAGATGCGGATCATTCGCGACAAGACCCCGGACATCGTGATAGTCGACCCCTTCTACATGTGTGCCAAGATCTTGGGCAACGCTGGGGACCGGCAAGTCGCGAGTTCTTACCTCGAAGGCGTCATTCTGGCAAACCAAGATAAGGACAACTTCCTCGTGCCTTACTTTCCCGAGTAAGTCCTCCCCTCAACCGCCCCGTAACATATGAATTCTTAGATTTCGATCGTTTTTCTTTTAACATTCCGTGTTTTCTGCAGTGACACACATTGCACGCTCATCCTCCTAAGCCCCAAATATTCCATGGCCACGTATTTCGACCCGGACCGTCAGTCGAACGTAGACTACACAAATGTCAAGAAGGTTCTTGATGATGTTCTCCCCGGCTACGTCAAATCTGGAGGCACCTTCACCAGGCCTATTCGTAAGTACGGCAAGCACGTGTTCTCCCACAATACGACGTTCTGCTGCGTCAAGCAGCCGCCTGGCGGTCAGAAGGGTGCCTACTACGCCATCCATCACATGCGGGCGATCGTACGGGACCATCATCAACTACTGCTACCGAGTAGACTCAAAGATTGGGCCGCGAGCCTGTCGGCAATCCAGGACGCGGACATCAGACAAGAATTCTTTCGCATCCAGTCGGAGTTTGCGGAAATCATCCATCAAGATGTCCTTCGTACCTCGGGGCAGTTCTACCTCAGAAATCAACCGTCCAACAGTGACATCGACACAATCCTACAAATGCAGGCTGACAACGCCCGTTGTTTCATGACTCCCACGATAGACGGCGGCTTCATCCACGCTCCGGTCCCTTGAGTCGAGTCGAAAGCAGTGATGCTGTGTCTAGTTCTGAAATATCGATTGGCTCATGTTGTAATTAAACTTTAATGAACTTGTAGTATGTCTCTTTGGTTTCGAGAGTCCTTCAACTTAGATGTAATCGATGCTATTAATGTCTTGCTTTTCTCTTCCGATCGTTCTGTTGCATACTTATATATTGCTTATGTATTGTCTGTGAATTGGTACTAACGTTTCGTTTGGCTACTGCATAGCGATGCCGTGGTATGTCGTGTACAAGGGTAAGGTTCCCGGAGTCTACGACGACTGGGAGGAGTGTCAGAGACAGGTTCACCGATTCAGCGGTAACAGTTACAAAGGGTACGCCACTAGGGCCGAGGGCGAATCTAGATACGCCCGCTATCTAGCGGGAGAGGGGAGGGAGCGTTGGAGGAACCGGATGAAGACGAGTTTCATCGTGATGATGCTCATCGTGATGACCGCAGCTCTCTTCTATGTGATGGTAGTTTAGATGATCGATATCGACTTGTAATGTGAAGACAAACTCGCGGTCTCGAGACTTGTAATATAATGTTCTATCTTTGTTCGGTCTTTTCAATTCGGAGACTAATATGATGAATTGTATTCGGAGACTAAAATGATGAATTGTATTCAGAGACTAATCTTCTATTGTATTCGATGAATCTGTTGTTGATGTGTGCTGTCTATATTTTGTCCAATTATACATTTTGTAACCTGTGCAAAAAACAGAAAATAAAAAAATAAAAAAAAACTAATATTCATACTAATGGCGCATCACATCATAGTGCGCCATTAGTATGCCAGAGGATACTAATGGCGCATCACTAAACAGTGCGCCATTAGTATGCCGAAGTTACTAATGGCGCATCCAGTTGTTGTGCGCCATTAGTATGCCAAAGCACCTGGGTATAGATGGCCCCCTGGGAGGCATACTAATGACGCACTGTTGTATATACTAATGGCGCACCAGTGGTGCGCCATTAGTAAAATATACTAATGGCGTGCTACTAATGGCGCACCACTAATGCGCCATTAATAGCCAAATCAGGTGCGCCATTAGTAGGGCTTTTCCTAGTAGTGCGTGTACACCTGTACCCAGTTGCAGTCACGCATGCAACATAGCACCTTTTTTTAGCAAAGCAACATAGTATAGGAGGACGTATCTGGTGCACCAACACTTCTTGTGCTACCGGTGCACCGAACGTGTAAACATGTTCAAAAAAATCCAAGAAAAAATTGGTGTATTGACAAAACATCAATCTATGTTGTCACAAAAATTCAAACTAAAATTTAGAACATTGCTCGAAATATAAAAATGACAAATGTGACATCAATGTAATAATGGGCCAAATCTAAAGCCCAGCTTGTGTTGTGTACTAGTCAATGTCGAATTTGTCATTTTTGTATCTTGAGCTATGTTCCAAATTTTGATTTGAAATTTTGTGACAACGTACATTAATGTTATGTGAATGTGCTATATTTTTCTCTGATTTTTTTGGACATTTGAAAGTGTGGTACGCGAGTCTGGTGCACCGGTAGCACCAGAAACTCTGGTGCACCAGATATGTTCTCCATAGTACAGGTGGTAGAAGCGCAAAGACTATATCACACTTATAGCGGCTATAGCTTTCATCTCGCTGAAGCATTTTCTTTCCCCGTCGTAAATACGGTCGGACCGTTTCAAAAAAAGTTGATCGCTGGTCATGTTGACGTTCGATCGCTCATTGTAGCTACAGCTTCGTTGAGTTGTTTTCTTTTTCTTTATTTTTTCTATTTTATTTGTTTTTTTTTCTTCCCCTTTCTTCGGCCTTACAGTTTTCTTTCTTTTTTGTTCACTGCCCCCACCCCCCTTCATTTTTCATGGTTTTCATTGGATTTTTTTCTTCTATGTTTTCTTGGTTTCTTTCTTCTTTCCCAGTTTTCTTCTAGTTTTTTGGCTTTCTTTTGTTTTTCTTTTTTGTTTTCTTTTGTTCATTTTTCATCGGTTTTGTTCTTTTCTTTCATGGTTTTAATTGGTTATTTATTTATTTATTCTTTGTTTTTCTTTGTTTCTTCCTCGTTTTCATTCATTTTTTTATTTTATTTCTAACTTTCTTCGTTCTCCTTTCTTTCTTCCATTTATTCAGTTTGTTTTTAATTCTTTGACAAATGTCTACATTTTTCATAAACATCTGTACATTTTCCGTGTACATTAGGAATATTCTTTTATACATGTTTCAGTTTTTAAATACATGATTAATATTTTAAAAACTATTTTCATCAATACTTTCTTCACACACATTGTAAATTTGGGTATATATAAGGAACATTTTTAATACAATTCTAAATTTTTAAAAATATATGATTAACATTTTTAGATACAAGATCTAATTTAAAAATATATAATTTTCTGTTCAAAATTTTTAGTACACGTCCTTCATTTTTCACACACATCATCAACCTTTTTTATACATGTTTGAAATTTTGTGAAATAGATGATTAATAATTTTTTTCCTTTCTTTTTATGTTTGAGGACAATTTTTTCCCTACATGTTGTACTTCTTTGGTATATACAAGGAACATTTTATATACGTGTTAAACATTTTTAAAATATATGATTAACATTTTTTTACAAATGATGAACATTTTTCAAGTTTATGTTTTTATATTCAATTTTTATATGCATGTTCTATATTTTTTGTATACAATGCGAACATTTATTTTATACCTTTTTAGAAAAAAAATTAAATACATGATCAACATGTTTTCATACACATTGTATTTTCTATATATTTTTTGTATACATGACAAACATTTTTTCTATACACATTTATCATTCTTCAAATGCTAGAATAACATGTTTCAAATATTTGATTTTTTATGCTTCATTCATAAATTTTTAAATACATGATAATATTTCATATTTTTTAATAGATTTCTCATATACATGAGAAATATTTTCTCTATACACATAAAAGATATTTCCAGTTCTTGGTTAACATTTAAAAAAATGAAATGGTTTTTGTAATATAGAGTATTGATTTAGAAATTTGGAAGTATAAACAGAAATAAAAAATTAAAACAAAAAAGGAAAAGAAAAAAGTGAAAAAATAAAAGAAAAAAAGTGGCTGTTGCCTCTTGCACGCTGGGCTGGGCAATTTATGAACGCGCCTTAAGCGAGCAGACTTATCTGTCTCGCTTGAAGCGAGACATAGTTGCGCCCTCGTACAAGGGCTTCAACGTCTAGACTTTGAAAGCCCAATAGGCCTTGCATCGTTGCCAAGTTACTCATGCTAGCATTTGGTTCATCTATGTGCCGGATCACTCTAGAGCGATAAGCAGCAAATAGCAGAGTAAGATATGCATCATTGTTCACTAGGCTCGGTAGCATTAGATGAGACCTCATGTTCAGCACTCTCAGCGTCGGTTAGTGATGCTGGCGCTCACGCGCGATGCGAAGTGGGCCGACCAGCAAATGCAAAGAAAACCAATTGACTCCTTGTTCCAGTCGTTCCGCTGACGTTCGTTGCGGTTGTTCCGCTCGAGCGGATCAGCCGCTCGTTCCACTCGCTTTCTTGGGAGATCTCCCTGGTTGACCGGTTCACCTGCTCACCAGTTGATGACTTCAAAAAAAGTTCATAAAATTTGAAAAGAATAATAAAGTTGAAAATAATTCACAAAAAAGGATTAAAAAATCACGAACTTGAAAAAAGTCCAGGAATCAACAAGTTCGTAAAAATTGAGAAGAGTTCATGAAAATGAGAAAAGCCCACCAATTTTACAAAAAATCACGAAATTTGAAAAAGTTCAAGAATTTGAAAAACTTTGTAGTGATTGAGAAAAGTTCATGAAAATAAAAAAAATCGAAATTTGAAAAAGTTCACGATTTTGGAAAATTTTAACACATGCGAAAAAATCATAATTGTTTAAAAAATAGATTTAAAAAAAGTTCACAAAAACCAAAATTAGTTCACAAGCTAAAAGTTCACCAAAATTATAAAATGAGAAAAGTTCACGGATTTGGAAATTGTTCACACAAAAGCGAAAAAGAAAAGAGAAAAAAAACTTATAGAAGAACATAACCGGAAAAACGTAAATTGAAAAACTAGAAGTAGATGGGCCGGCCCGCACCTAACCTAGCGTACTGGGGGCGCCTTATAGTAAATGCCATTAACCAGCGCTTAGGGCGCCGAATAGAGATTGACGCATTAGATTGGACTAAAAAATCAGCATGCTTTTTCAACAACAAAAGTTTAATCGTCGTATACAATAAAAAAATATTGCTTTCCTTATGGGAAGATATTTAATTACTAATATTAATCAGGTGACCCACGGACATGACCTTACACCCATACCCTACCCAAACTAATTGGGTTACCCATGGGTGTCCATGGCCATGGGATCTATGTGGTGCCCCTACCTACCTAGGATTGGGAAAACCCATCGTACCAACCAACAAAAAAAGGAAACAAGCGAGCATCACGCGTCCCTCCTCTCCTGCCTTCAGCGTCGCCGCTGCTGCCCGTTGCAACCCTCATTCTCGACGCGAAGTCGTCCTCTCTTCCCCGACTCATAGGTAGCCGCCTCTAGTCACCAACTAGCAGGTGGCCTTCGGTCATCCACGGCATCCCTTCCAAACGCGAAGATCATCGGCCACATCTCCCCGTGGGCTGGACGAGTTGAAAGTCGACCAACATCTCTAGCCGTGAGCTATAGTTATCTTTGCACATCATCGCTTTCCCTTTTCCTTATTTATCTACTTGTCATGTGTGTGCTATATATTCAACAAAACGCCCCACAAGTTGATACAGTGTCTTATTTATCTCTTTGTCATTTGTTGCTGCATGTCTCTAATTGATACATTGGAGCATTTAGTTCTTGTGTTTTACTCCCTCCGTTCCAAAATGTAATATTATTTTTGGCATTATCATACATTTTGGGATAGAGTGAGCTCGCATCGCCTTCCCCTGGCTCTAAACAACCAAGTTGGCCACTGCCACTGCCACCGCTGGGGCACAGAGCGAATGATCGTTGCCTGCCGTGGTGGTGGCGCTAACTTGCTAGACTAAATCTTTTATGTTGCATACGTGATCGTGACGTTGCGCCACCTCGGTTATGGGTTTACTAGATTGAGATCAATCTGTAGAGCTCCTGCCTAACTATATCTTTTTTAGATTATTTGTCAGACTTAGAAAAAATTGCAGAGAGTGTTGTTTCCAACACTCATTTATAGCTCAGATATCTTCATTAGATCATTTCTCTGATTTATTTGCATATAAAATTTGAGCCAATTCTTAGAATTATTTGTACATACATCCATTGCGATAATCAAATCATTTTTTCTGCCAAAAAGCAAGGTAAACTTTAAAGGGCCCTCTCAGCTGGCGAACATTCGCTTGGAGGGGATGTCATTTTGAACGATTTTGCTGGCAGCTTTAGATGTGAGGGGATGACAACTTCTTCAGACCAACATGACAGTTTCTTCATAAGAAGACATTTTTCGTTTAAAACAACCACCGTTTGATCTCGAAAAGGAACTAAAACCACGAGAAAAAAACATTCGCTTGCCATCCCCATCTCAATCGACGTTCGCCAGATAACATTACCAAATTTAAAACCATCTACCCATAGTCGAGTTTAAAGCTACAAACTGAATAGATGATGTAGGTATTCTTAGATACAGACAGAAAGCTTTCATTTCCTACAAACTAGAAGGCTCAAAATTGACCATCCTATAATGACGAAGTAGCGACACAGCGAACAGAAGGGGACAAACTAGAAAGGCCATGTGCCAACATGGCCTTACGATGCTTGTGACTTGGAAAATATGGAAAGAGCGGAGTATTCTGAAATTTAGGGCCCCGACGGTGGAATAATCACAAAGTAGCGACATGGCGAAACCCCTGTGGGGGTGGGGGGGGGGCTTTCTTTGGGCACTGGTGGGTCCATACATTTGAGTAATGTAATGTTGCGAGAGTGATTGTTTTGTTTCCCCGCTTGGCGGGTCATTGTCTAAACATTCTTGCTTAATTAATGAAAATGGCAAGTTTTGCCTTGTTTCAAATAAATTTATCACCAAGTAGGAGATAATTTCAGTGCAAACACACGAAGGTACATGGTTATCCACATTACAACACACTTGCCCAAATATGCATACATGTTGGCTACCGAAATTCATCATAAACCCAAAACAGAATGAGCATAATCACTGGATCTTTCTAGTGCAGTTATTCAAGTGACAAGCAAAATCGCAAAGATGCCAACTCACTCTGAGCAACCGGCTTGAAGCCAGATTTTTTGGTGTTAAGCTTAGGTTTTCTTATCAACTAGCTATCGTTGATGCCCAACGCAACAACAGCGGGCGCTGCGGCGGAGCGAGCCGTACCATCTAGTTCAAGTTAAGAGGGAGGCGACGCCTGTAGCCCTCGTCATTCTGCTCTCGGTTTTACTTATCACTATGCTGTCAGACGTGTGACACTGTATATGCAAGCTGGAATGGTGTTACTTCGTGGATTGTATTGAGGACTATGTTCTACTCCGTATAAACCTCAATATAACTTATACACTATGCGTTACATCAGCGTTATATATTCCTTTTCTACCGTCCCAGTGCCTAAACGGCCGCATGCGCTCATTTGGACGGTAATTAGTTGGTTGTAGATACATGAATTGGGCACATCTGGCAAGATCTAAAGCAATGCCAGCTTCATCTGCTTATAAAAGATAGGTACAACCAACTACTCTCATGCGCAAGAAGTAATTTCATAAGCTCAAGACTTATTTAATTCATCAAAAAGGTATGTCCTGTATACTATTAAGAACACCATCTGATTCGTTCACACATCTGGAAAGGGCATAGCGGCTCAACAACCAGCAAATTAAAAACAGAGAAACCAAGCATATTGGGCAGAATCTACTCCAACACTGCTCTGAAGCAAACATCAATCCAATTCCGATTGCTAAAACAACTTTTCTCACATGGCTCGACAGCTGTTTGGTGATTAGATAAAGAGACAATGAAGGGGTGCCTTGAGCATTGATTATAAGATAGTAGCAAATATACAAACACAGCCAACAAACAAGAATTAAGAGGGGCTTTCCACATGCTATAAGCTGCTATAATAATAGGCAATAAACAATCAATCTACTTAATTTCCAGTTCAAAATGGATGAAACATGCTTACACTCAACCTGGTATACATTGAACAAGATGAACATACTCATGTATAATTAATTTGCCTAGAGCCAAACAGATGTAACAGAGAACTCAACAAGACAGTCAGAACACAACTACAGACCCCATGAAACTAACCTTTATATCCAAACATCAGCCACCCTTCATATCCAAGTTGGGCCAACAACTTCATCAAGAATTATCGCAGATTGCTGTGATTCGCAAACGGGGTGGTTGCTCCGGTTCAGCACTCCTTTTCCAGAATGCTCGCCGCCACCATACCTCGAACCCTCTCTGAATGTTTGGGCAGTCCTCCCCAGAGTTGAGGAACCGATTAAACCACGCAAGAAAGATCTCCTGCTGAGTTGCAAGTGGCAGTGTCAGGATCGTGTTTGCCAGCCCCTCCTCAATCAAATGTCGGTCAAGCCCCTTGCATGCTCGCCGCATCCACCCAAAGTCCTCGTAGAACGGCTCAAGCCAGGTACTCAGGAGCTGGGAGCGGGCCTCCTTGGACACTAAGATCTGTCCTTTGCCAACCCCGACGAAAAGCCTTGCAGTCACTCGGCTCACTTCATAGCGATGTATAGCCGGAACTTTACCGTGCATCTCTGCCAACTCATTCTGCATTGCCCATGTCCTCAAGAAGTCCTCGGCAATCTGCCGCTCAACAAGGATGTCAAGCATCCAATGCAGGTTATCAGCCTGCCTTGCAATCTGCGTTACCTCCGATTGGTCACCGCCTGCAGCCCTCACAAATTGCTCACGCAGCAGGCACAGGCAGCCATTGCATGCCGAATAGAGTGACTCCTTGCGGAGGTCACCACCAATGGCTCCGCCACGCGAGGCGCTGTTCTCCCTTAGCATTTTGGAGACTAGACCCTTCATCTCCCTCCTTGCCTTCTCGTCTTTGCCCTCCAGGACAACCTGCAGGAGCCTAACTAACACCTCTTCACCACCACCCACACTACTGCCGCCATTGCAATTTGCTCCCATTTCTACCTCCTCAGTCACTACAGAAGGTGCCAACTCCAGGGAGACCCTCTTAAGAACCTCCCCAGCGCCTGAGTTCTCAAGATGCAGCTGCGTCAACAATGCCGCCACTTTCTCGTCATCATCCTCCGCCCACGGAGCCGCCTCCAAATACTCCAAGCAAGACAGCACTCCAGCGTCGAAGACGATGGCTGCGGACACCTACAGAAAGAAGGTGGAAATTAAGGACCAAAAGCAAAATGATGCCAATTGACCATTAGACATGAGGAAAAGAAGAAAGGGGCCGTACCTTCAAAATGCCGAGGACCTTGGCCACATCCTCCCTCATGAGCCTCCTACGGAGATCCTTGCAGTACATGAGGCGCAGCGTCTCGACGTACACCTCGACGTCGTCGCAGTCGGAGATCTCGACGATGTGGGGCAGCGTGCGCTGCTGCTTGGACCAGCGGTCGGAGAGCTTGGCGGCGAAGAACCTGCTGTGGGCGACGAGTATGTGGCGGTGCACGCAGAGCGTGAGGGAGAGGCCGTCCTTGGAGCTGAGGGTGAGGCGCACGTCGGAGGAGTCGGCGTCGTTGAACTGGTTCCCGGGGCTGCAGCTGCCGATGAGCTCGGCGACGCGGTCCTGGAGCAGCGCCTGCCGGTCCATAGAGCGCGCGGGGGCGAGGGGGTGGTGCGGGTGCTGCGGCGGGGCGGAGTGGGCGGCGGCGGCGGAGCGGGGCTGGTAGTCCTGCTCGTTGGCCATCATGTCGAAGAGGGTGGGGCTGGAGCGCGTCTTGTCGATCGGCAGCGGCGGCGGGGACATGGGGTTGAGGAGGCCGGCGTTGAGCGCGGAGTTGAACTTGGTGTAGCTGGAGGGGTAGGACTGCGCCTGCGTGTAGGAGGGCGGGTTGGGGCTGGCGTAGGAGGAGGCGCCCGCGGCGGACTGCTGCGGGGGCGGGTGGTCCATGGGGCCGGCGGCGCCGCGGGCGGCAGCGGCGGGGGAGTGGAAGTGGGAGGTGGTGGGGGCGGGGTGCGGCGCGCAGCACCAGGAGGAGAGGTCGTGGGGAACGAGGTGGGAGTGGGAGGGGGGCGGGGGCGAGGGCTTCTTTGGGTGCGGGTGCGGCCTGCTGGATCTGGAGGAAGCGGCCATAGGTGGAGTGGTGATCGTTCGGTTTTTTTTTTTCCGGGTGCGGGGTGGGGGCGCGCGTCGCGTGGGGTGGCGTGGGGATTCTCGCCGCGCGAGGGCAGTCGGGCTCGGGCACGAGGAGGAGCGCTTGTCGCTTTTTGTTGAGGCGTGGTGGGGAGTGGTAATGGCTGTATCGCCCCGAGGGGACCGCCTTTTGCCCGTGCCAATGAGCTCTACGGCAGCGGGGACGGAGCAACGAGTGAATGCTGGCGTGGGGTACGCTTCTGAACCAGAATGCCGGCGCCGGCGGCCGGCCTCTTCTCGCCGCCGCAGCCGCTGAAGGGTGCACGGATGCAAGCCGATGAGACCAACTCCACCGCGCGACCCCAAACGGACGTCCGTTTTGTCCGGATTCTGTCCGTTTGGGTAGGGCGATGGGATCGTGTTCGGGCCTGTCCTGGGAAGCGGTGGTCGTGCGCCCAGCGCGCGGACACATCCTGGCCGCATCCTGTCCGCGTACATTTTTCTTTGCAAGTCCTTAACTTTTTTTCATCATTCATTTTCGGTACATGAAAAATACATCATCACATTTTGACTAGTAAAGCAAGTCCAAAGAAAACAAGAACAATAAGAATACATTTTAGAAGATACCCAACTTCCATAACTGCTCCCTTGAGTTGGGTTAGGGCCTTCTCGATGCACTCAGTGTTGATCTGTGGAGGACCCAACTTCCATAACTGCTCCCTTGAGTTGGGTTAGGGCCTTCTCGATGCACTCATTGTTGATCTGTGGAGGAGGCTCGATCTGGCATCCTCCTTTCTTCTTCAACCCAGAAGTCGATGTTGCTTCCTCACACCTAATCTCGTGTCTAGCCTCTAATCTAGCAACAAGTGCACTTATCTCATCTACAGCCTCTATGCTAGCTAAAAGTGCACGAACATGTACTAAATTTCGCTCTATCAATATATCGATGTACTCTTCTTTCCAATACCAAAACTTGCATCCATGTTACACAATAAAATTTATAGTTAGCACAACTAGTCAAAACTAGAGCACAAACCGAAGCTAAAAAGAGCACATACCCCATCGTTTAAGCACTTGATGAACACCCATCCGGGATGTCCCGGCGTTGTAGACATGCGGCGCACGACCATCCTTGGGCAGTGGTCGCACTTAATGAGTGGCAACGGTGCGCCGGCGAGCTTTTGGGCAAGCACCGAGCCCGGCCGATCGCCATTCGTGTATCTGCCGGCGGACCACCGACGGTGCAGATCCGAGCGGCTAGAGGAGGAGCCACTACCTGCATGTGGTCTTGCGGCCTTGCCAGCGCCTTCCGGCGAGGTGCCCGGCCTCCCACAGCCGGACGAGCTCAAGACCGATCGGATCCACCCCAAATCCGGCCGGCGGGTGCGCAAACCAGGTGGCCGTGGTTGGGTAGCTCGGCGGCGCCGAGGGGAAGGGGCTGGGCGAGCGCGCATCCGAACTGCACGGCTGCAATGGCAGCGGCGGCGGTGGCAGCGAGGGGAAGAGTGGTGAAGAGTGGAGGGGGGTGCGGCCGGAGGGAGGAAGGGGGCGGATAGAAAAAGGCCCGCCCTGTGCCACCGACGGGCGGGCCAGGGGAGGACACGCGCAGACGGCCCGCGCGTCCGCGTGGTGTCCGTTTCACCCCAAAAGCGGCGCAAACTTGGGCCGCGGATGGGTCGAAAGCAGACACAAAACGGACAAAAGTCCGTTTGCTCCCACGCGCTGGGCCGCCTCATTTGTCCGTTTTACCCCAAACGGACGGGGGCGAACAGAATAGGGTCGCGCGGTGGAGTTGGCCTGGGTATCTTGTGCCACCGTGCCAATGTATCGGTTCCCTAAGACTAGACACAATGGGTAGTAACATAGAGTAGTAACGTGCCCATGTTACTACTCTATGTTACTATCTCTATAGTGGGGAGTAACATATGTATGGTAACATGCAACACTTTATTTATTAGGCTATATAGACTCATCTTGTGTTGATATGTGTGATGTTACTCATACTAGTAGTAACTAGCTATGTTACCACATGCCTCTCTTTCTTCATTTATTGTTTGCCACATCATTTATTTTATTTAGATATGTGTGATGTTACTACTTATGTTACTCTCACTATGGTTAGTCTAAAGCATATCTAGCGGATCCTGCAACCGTCCGTCCCACAAAACTCATTTACGGTATCCCGAAAACTTTTTTGCAGGATGCCGGACACTGAGCCTATACCTGGCCATCCCTCGGGCCGGGCCGGACTTCAGGCCGGGCCAACCAAAGCCCGACGCAAAATACCCAGGCCCGAGCCCAGCCCAGCCCGGCTGTCGGGCCTAAATGTCGGGCCCGAGCCTGGCCCATCACGCTAAAAGCCCGTCGGGCCTCGGGCCACGGGTCAGGCCTCTTCCTTAAACGGCAAAAACGACGGGCCCGGGCCCGGCCCGGCCCATGCTTCGGGCTCAAATCCTAGGCCCGAGCCCGGCCAGTGGAAAAGGTCGGGCCGGGTCGGGCTGCCCATGGCCAGGACTAAGTGAGCCAGAGCAGATCCTGCATACCAAGCCCACATATTTAAACTTGCATTTCGCGCTTAAAACTAGATTGCCGGAGTGCATCATACATAGCATGCGTGAGTTCATCTAGTACATACCATACGAGTTCATTACAAACCGAAATTAAACATAGCATAGGGAAATCTAACACACTAGCATATACAACATCTACTCGTCGCTAGAGTCGCCGTCGCGGGGTGGGGGCTCGTTGCCGTGGAGGGTGTGGTTAATCAATGTACTAGAGAGGGTCGAGGCGAGTTGTTACTCCTCCCGGAGCGCCGGCGCGCGCGGTGCGGCAGCTGCATCTCCGGCGACAGCGGCCTCCTTCATCTCCCAGCACGGGCGCTCGGCCGCCCGGAGGCGCTGGATCAAAGAACCGCCCAAGTCGCCTACGCCCATGACCCAGCACCGTGGGACTTTGCGCCGCGGGTGCGTGCCTACTCTGCGCTTCTCTGACACGGGAGGGCGGAGGGAGGAGCTGCCGGCCTCGTCGTCGTTGCGCCGCTTGCGGCCGGCGAACCCACCGCAACTGTCGAACCCCCCGTGGCCACCGACCCCTCCCCGGCACACGAACCCACCGCGCCAGTCGAACCCCCCGTCGCCGCCATGCCCTGCACCCGCGGACGCCATCGCCGCCAAGATCTGGTGGTCAAATGCACCGGAAATCACTTCATAGGGGTAGAGATTTCTCGTCGGAGTTTTGATTTTGCGGCGGAGATAGATAAGGGGAATGACGGACGGGAACCCTAAAATGACGACATGCCCCGCACCCCCGGATGCCATCGCCGCCAAGATCCGGTGGTCAAATGCACCGGAAATCACTTCAGAGGAGTAGAGATTTCTCGTCGGAGTTTTGATTTTGCGGTGGAGATAGATAAGGGGAATGACGGACGGGAACCCTAAAATGACCCAGCGCTCGCATATATACCGGAATGCCAGTCGGTTTACGAACCGCCTATAAAAAAATTACGGGTCGGGCCTTTTTTGCGGACCTGCTCGGGCCAATTTTTTTGGCTCATCCCATAAACCGGCCAAAAAACGCAGTTCGCCGGACTTTTACGGGATTTGCTAGAGATGTTTTGAGAGTATCTCCAGTCGTTGAGCCCCTCAGGGGGCATCTTTTGGGCCGGTTGGGGTTGCCCCGGCGTAATTTTTGCTCTGGGGGCGAACTTTTTTCCAGTCGTTGCACTCCCAACCACCAGACTAGATGGACGATGGGCGACTGGCGGTGGGCCATTTGCATGCAGAAAATAGCGCCGGAGCCCCCCAAGTGCCCCCGGTGGGCTGGGTTTGGCCTGGGAGCGCCGACTCTAATTTTGCCTAAATCCGGCAAAAAGTGAGGAGTTGGGGGCACGACTGGGACGTTTTCTTATCGCCGGAGCAAAAAAAGTGGTCCTAGGGGGGCTCTTGGGGGGACGAGTGGAGATGCTCTTATGGCATCTCCAACGTGGACCTCTGAAGGTAGCATAGTATTTGTCCATCATGCCACCATGCCAGTGTATTGGTTCTTAGAATAATCTTTTTTGTGGGGAATTAGTTCTTAGAGTATCTATAGTCGAGTACACCTAATTTGGCCCCTCAGAAGTCCGCGCGGCGCGGATAGTGACCGATCACCTCTAAAAAAATCACAACTATGTCACCCACTTTTTTACATCCAGTCACATGCATGCGAGTAATGGAGATGGAGTGGGAGAAAGAATAAACAAATAGATGGAGTGGGAGAAAGAATAAACAAATAGAAAAGGTAGTCCATGTTGGGCACAGGATCACTGACCAGACACGCTCGGACAATCCTCATACTCATCTCGTATATGAGGGCAATATAAGAAGTGTCGGAAGCCTAGACATTTAAGGAGGCTTTGAGGGGTCCGCTTGGATCAATTTATTCCTCCTGTCTGGTCAATGATCCTGCATCCGTCCGATTAATTTGAGGAGTTCGGTTGTAGATGCTCTTGGCACATCTTCAACGTAGACCACTAAAACGAATTTCATGTTTGCACACCATGTGTATGTATTGGTTCTATTGATATAGAGTCGACCATCCAACCGTGCCCACATATATTTCAAAGCAAAATTGAACAAATCAGACAAATTTCATGTAAACCGAATGATTTTCATTTAAACTAGACCAAATTCAACATTTCTGACAAATTTCAATTAAACAAAAGCGGACAAGACTTTTTTTAACCTAGTCTAAATGATCACCGGTCGTGGCGGCGTCTGTGTACCACGTCCCGTCTTGCCATGTCCGGCAAGCTCAAAACTCATGAGCCCCGAAAGTGAAGTTGTGGGAGGGGAAGAATAAGACGTGGGGTGTGGCCCTCTTGGGACCCAAGTAGTGATGGCGTCCCACGTCCTGCTCTTCCTCGCTGGAGTCTATCGTGTTGACGATGCTTTGACGTGGCCGTGTAGGCCTTGTGCTCATGGCTCATGGTGGCGGGGGGCGAACTGTGGTGATGATGCGGACGACGTGGTGCTGGCACTGTCCATGGTTGTATGTACCTCCTCTTCATCCGCCTACAGGGCATTTCTCTGCCCGCAGGCCACGCAGCTGCCATCTCTCATGATGGATTTTGCGTGCACGGCGCATGGACTGGTATAGCCCCTGCGACTCATCCAGGAAGCTCGGTCCTCCAGAATCATGATTTTGAATCGGATCGAACCTTCGATGGTAGGATCGCAAACCGTAGAATCTTAACTACCGGGATCGTAGAAACATAGATTCTACTACCAAAATCATAAGAATCATAGGGGTTAGTTTGGATCATAAAGTCGTAGAATCATATAACAGAATCTCGATTCTGACAACCTTGTGCGACAACATCATTGTTCACCTCCTCGCTGTCGACTTCCCCTCCGCGAGGCGGTGCTCGTTGAGGAGCCGGAGGTTGTAGTTTTGTTCCTCCTAGGCCTACAGAACACTGACACAAGCGGTGCCAACTACTCTTCCACCATAATGGCATTGAATTGCGCCTGCATGAGTGGGGGCGTCAGGTCATCGTCGGATGCCTCCTCAATCGTCTGGTCCTCTTCGCTCGTCTACATGTCTATTAAGATGAAATTAATGCATGTCGGTGGAATCCCTATTTTTTCACGGGGTAAGTGCATGTCTATTAAGATGGGGGAGAGAGAAGAGAAGCGGGTTGTAGATTAATAGCCAGCTCAATCACGTGCTCATAAAAACTTTGCGAGAGTGTAAGGTGAGTAAGAATAGTATATATATTTATATCTAACTATTATACGTGTTGGGTTGCGGGCTATACTATTAACCATGCTCTAATAGTGGGTTATAATTTTGCTTACATGGCACTTTCGCCTTAGTTGAAGAGAGAAAGAAAAAAGTGAGGGAGTTCATTCTCATGCAAAAGTCAGTAGTGCATGCTACTGGTTAAAATCATTTAATGGGAGGAAAGATAAGTAAAAAAAATACATAATCTTATAGTTGACCTTAGGTCATCTCCAACGTTGACGCCTAAAACAGACACGACGGACTGGTCCCGACCAGTCCGCGGACAAATGATGCGGGATTCGACCATCCAACTGTGCCCGCATCCATTTCAAAACAAATTTGAATATACTGGAAAATTTTCATCAAACAAAATACAATTCACTAAAGTTCATTGATACTTTAATTAAACGGGCGATACTTCATCCATTTAATTAAAAACTTAAAGAAAAACTTAGGAGGCTAACTTGCAGCAAACGGTGAACTCGTACGCGAGGCCGTCCTGGCCGACCACACCATTGTGCGACGGCCTTGCCCGTCCACCGCCTGGCGCTCGCGTAAGAGACGCCTCGCTTCCTCCTGCTATGCATAAGGCCGCCGCGGCAAACGTCGACCCCAGCCGCGGTGCCTTGGACCCTCGGCCTTGCCCCTGCCGGCGTTTGCGGAGGTGTGGTCGAGTGATCACTCCACGCCGATCTTGGCAAGCTCCGCATCGAGGCAACGGTGGCGTCGCGAGACTGTCTCCGTAGTGATGAGCAATCGGTCACGGGGCCAGGCCTCTGCGAGGTCAAGGTCCTCAGTGTAGGATCGAAAGTATGTTTAGAGGGGGGTGATTAGACTACTTGACCAAATAAAAATCTATCATTTTCCCAATTTTAGTGGTGGGTGGATTTTAGCAATTAGCACAGGTCAAGCAATCAATGCATTTCTAAGAGTATAGCAGCAGAAAGTAAAACATTGCATATGAAGGTAAAGGGAAGGGTTTGGAGAAGGCAAATGTAATGGAGCCACAGAGATTTTTGGCATGGTTCCGATAGGTGGTGCTATCGTACGTCCACGTTGATGGAGACTTCAACCCATGAAGGGTAATGGTTGCACGAGGCCACGGAAGGCTCCACCCACAAAGGGTCCACGAAGAAGCAACCTTGTCTATCCCACCATGGCCATCGCTCGCGAAGGACTTGCCTCACTCGATTAGATGTTCACGAAGTAGGCGATCTTCTTGCCCTTACAAACTTCTTGGTTCAACTCCACATCACGACGGAGGCTCCCAAGCGACACCTAACCAATCTAGGAGACACCACTCTCCAAAAGGTAATAGATGGTGTGTAGATGATGAAATCCTTGCTCTTGTGCTTCAAATGATAGTCTCCCCAACACTCAACTCTCTCTCACAGATTTAGCTATGGTGGAAGAAGGATTTGAGTGGAAAGCAACTTGGGGAAGGCTATAAATCAAGGTTCAAAAGGTTGGGATGGAATCTCTTGATCTCAACACATGAGTAGGTGGTTCTCTCTCAGAAAAATGTATGGTGGAAGTGTAGGCACTTTCGGATGGCTCTCCTCAATGAGGAAGAAGGGGTGGAGGGGTATATATAGCCTCCACAAAAATCCAACCGTTATACACTTTTGACTCATCTCGGTGGCACCGATTAGGAAACTCGGTGGCACCGATCTGTTAAAAAATATGAATGTTAGTAATCTCGGTGGGACCGATTGGAACAACTCGGTGGGACCGATGTGCTAGGGCTTAGGGCAAAATTCATCTCGATGGCGCCGATTGCATCAACTTGGTGGGACCGAAGTGAAGGAATAAGCAACAGAGAATCTGTCAAGCCAACTTGGTGAGACCGATTGCACAAACTCGGTGGGACCGAAGTGAATGCAATAGATCACAGAGTGCTGGCAAGGCCATCTCGGTGGGACCAAGATCTGTATCGATGTGACCGAATTGTTAGGGTTTCTGGCAGTGGCTATGTCAAATGAACTCGGTGGCTCCGGGTAGAAAGAATCGGTGGGGCCGAGTTTGGAATTAGGGTTTGGACATATTTTGATGGAGAAAGTGGCTGAGGGTTTTGGAGCAATATCACTAAGCACTTTGAGCGAGTAGATCATTAATTAACACCTCATCCCCTTTTAATAGTATTGGCTTTCCTATGGACTCAATGTGATCTTGGATCACTTAAATAGAAATGAAGAGTCTTGAGTTTTTGCCAATCCTTGTCCTTAGCATTTTTAGGGGTCCACATCTCTAGTCCATGCCATGCCAATCATTGAACATCCTGAAATATTTATCTTGAATGGATATTAGTTCAATGAGCTATACGTTGTTATGAATTACCAAAACCACCCGAGGATTAGTTGCACTTTCAATCTCCCCCTTTTTGGTAATTGATGACAACATATAGAACAAAGCTTCGACAAATGATTAAATGAATGAAATACATCGTCGCTTTGAGAAGTATGCGATAAGCAAGAGCTCCCTCTAAATTTGTGCATATTAAAACTTTACGTTTGAATGCAAATGCACAATCGATTAGGATCATGGGTCACTCTTCCATGCCACATACATCTTGGTGGAGTGCACAAAATGATGTAAGTTAAATAACATGCACGCATCACCAAAGACATAAGTGAGTGATCATACACAAGTAATTATAGAGATAAGCATTAAGCACATATTAAGCACCGTATGATCAACCACATAACCAAACATAGTATCTCACAAGCATCAAATAAACAAGTAGCACAAATCAAACGAACATTGTAGCAAAAACTCAATAAAACCAAAGAGCAAAAGCTAGACACACTCTCTCTCTCGAAGCCTGTGATCTATACAATTTCTCCCCCTTTGGCAACAAGTAACAAAAAGTTCGAAAGGGTATAGAGCTATGCGTCTCTCTAGGCACGATCCTCTAGAGCTCCTGAAGGGGTCTTCTGGCTTGTGGCTCTGGTGTGCATAGATGGCGTGGAGAGAAGTGCATCCACAAATGCCTCTGAAGATGTCTACTGGACCGGTGGAGTAAACACCGGAGGTGGCACTAGAGCGGTAGTGGCAGGTGCAGAGTGAGTAGGCCTCATGTCTGCAACTGGCACAGCTCAAGATCTGGGTGCCCTAGGTACAGTCTTGAACCTCTGAGTGGTAGGTCTCTCATCTCCACTGTCTTCGGCTGCTATCCTACTAGCCTCAACATCTGCGTGCAACTTTTCAACAACTGTCTGAACCTCAGTGATCTTCACATCAAGATCATGGATCTTTGTCTCAACAATCCACTCTAGACTCTCCTGGTTCTTGGAGATGTTGGAAAGACTCCTATCAATCCTCAGGGTGGCGTCTTGCAGATATGTCATCTAATCATTCTTGGACTTGAGGTTTGCAATGGGTGTATTTGGAGCTGCGGCTTCTTGAGTTGCTTTTGCTGCTGCTCCCTGATCCTTCTCTTGAGCCTCAACTGATGTGGGGTGTGAGGGATCCATCACCACCACATTATCCTCGAACTCTGGCTGAAGAGGGAGGTGCTCATGGTGTAGTAGATATGTGTCTGTACCAACCTTGGAGTTGATAAGCATCCGAATGTGTGGGGCATATCCACAGGACCTCTTCTGGTCAGCAGCTGTCCTTTTGACGTCTCTACAATCAAACTCATAACTTTGAACTTCTGAGGTGGGGAGTCAAACAAGTGAAGCAAATTGATGGAGTGGCCATGTATCATCTTGTCATCTCCAGACTTGGGCAAAAGAGTATGACTCAAGATAGTGTTGGTTGTGGCCAACCCTGCTAGCAAATGCTTGACTGACCCAAGCTTGTGGCTCTCAACATCCTCATCGAGAATTTCCTTGTACATGTTTGCCATTGTGTTGTTGTCCATCCTGGGCTTCCCATAGACATCAACATCATCTTCATCTTCCTTAGGGGCAATAACACGAGCAGCCCACTCAGAGATTGATGACTGGTACTTGTGTCCCTCAGTCATCCATGCAATCTTCCCATCTGGATAGAAGTGTGTTGTAGAGTAAAATTGCATGATCATCTCATCATTCCACTTTGTGAGCTTCTGACCAACGAATGCATCAACTCCAGCAAGTCTGGAGCTTTCATGAACGTGGGGGAAATAATCTTCATTGGCATCTATGTACTTCAAGTCCACCCACTTCATGTCACTGACTATGGGCTTCTTATCAAGCAAAACTGTCTCGTAGAAATCTTGTTGTTCCCTAGCGTGGAAACGGTAGTCACAAGTTGTTCTCCTCCTAAATGAATAGGGATCCACTTTCCTCCACTCTCGCAGACCCTTGTCCTTCCTGAGCATCATGTTCTCTACAACAGGGTGTGCATTGTCATGGTCTAGGATCTTGAGCTTGAGCTTCCTGAGCACTAGTGGCTCATCATCATCGTGAACTTCAGGCACTAGGGCCTTGTTCTTCTCAGCAGCTGGAATGTTTCTAGTTGACCTCTTGGGTGCAGAAACTTTGGGTTTTGACTTGGGCTTGGAGGGAGCAGTTGTCTTCATGGCATCTGCCATGAGCTTCTGAGTTTTAGCTGGAGGTGCAACAGGTTCCTCCTCCTCCTCCTCTTCTTCCTCTTCCCTCATGGAAGGCTTGCCAAGCACTGTAGTAGTGGTTTCCTAGCCCTCTTCTTCCTTTTACCAGCAACAACTTCTTCACCACTTGACTCCTCAAGTGTGAAGGTCATGGTTCCTTGTGGAGCTGAAGTTTTCCGAGGTTTTGACATTGGGACTCTCTTGACAACATTCTTTTGCTTGGCACCTGGCTTAGTGGTAGCTGCAAAGCCATACTCCTTTCTGAGTACTGCCTTCTTCTTGGAAGTGACCTCTTCATCTGCAACAAAGTCCTCATCCTCACTTTTTGAGGTTCTCTTCTTCCTTGTCCCGGTGGTAGCCTTTGGCAAGTTTCTTGGAGTGCTCCTGCTGCCATCATCATAGCTGTCATTGGGGCTTGAACCCTCACTAAGATCAACATTTTGCTCTGACTGATTCTGACTGTCACCGGCATCTAACATCTTGCAAAGCTGACCCTATGAATAGATGGGTATGGGCAGAGTTGATGAATTATCACAAAAGAAGATAGTTTTTTAAAAATTTGAGTCCAAACTTTAATTTTAGTTTTCCACATAAAGCATTTCAGAGCTACCGATCTGATCATTTCGGTGACACCGAAGCACTCACAGAGCCTAAACACACACTTTTGGTTGGACCGAGTTGTGGTTCGGTGGCTCCGAGATGCTAGGGTTTCATTAAAACTTTACTTTTGGTCTCACCGATCAGTACGTTCCGGTGGCACCAAGATGTACTTGTGCAATGGCCAGAGCCAATCGGTGGGACCGAAAATTTCATTTCGGTCAGTGCAAGATGAGTTCGGCGGAAACCTAACCCTAATTTTTTTCCTCGAATCTATTTTAATGAATTTGTTTGGTGGATAGATCAATCTCAAACGTGGCAAGATACTAGGCAGAATCCTTGTGCATTGAATCGGAAAGGGAAAGCACGAAGAGATCGAATATCACCCTAACTCGGTGACGATTCTCTACGGCAGCAACGGCGGAGTGGATTGCCGTTGACAGCGTCACCTACAGCGACGACGCATAGGAGACGATGGCAATGATCCGGAGACCAAGGGGGCGGCAGCAATGGGGCGCGGGCTCGAAACATTTGAAGAAATTGTCAACAGTACGGGTCGCTCGATATATATACCTATGTGCTGTCGGTGGCACCGAGTGGAACGAATCAGTGGCACCGAGATGCAAAACTGCGTGCAATTACAGCAAATCGGTGGGGCCGAGTCAGTCTAATCGGTAGCACCGATATTGAAAACCTAGATCAATCTAATGCTTTCGGTGTGACCGAGTTTGAGTGGATTGGTGTAACCAAAATGCAGTAGAAGGTTTTGGAAGGCAACCCTTGACGGATCGGTGGCTCCGAGTGCTCCTCACCCGAAGGGTCCGAAAAGAGCTTGTTCAATTTTTGTGATATAGCATGACTAGAGTTTGAGACAAGAAGAGCATAGATAGCTAGATAAATTTCTTAAGCATTCTTGTACATCCACTTGGCCAATAAAAACCAAGACAATCAAAACAACAAATGAATGTCCTTGAATGGAGACAATATGCAGCCAACATGCTCACACAATAAGATAGCAAATGAAATATGTGTCAAAGCATGCACAATCAATTCTAGCATCTATCAAGCAATTGGCGATGACTAGGTCATCTATATATGAGTATAGTGACTTAGGAGTCAAATGAGAACATTTGATCGTAGATCATACTCATCGTTTAAGCACAAGTGGGGTTACCACTTTTACATAAAGCATTGTTGTGTTCACACCATTAGAGTTGCTTTAGCTCAATTCTTAGAGTAAAGCTCCCCCTAGATGTGATATCCCCCCTAAGAGGGATGAATTAACCTTGGGTTTTGTCGATGATGACTTCATGCAGATAGTGAAGATGCGGATGCTCTTTGTTGATGTAGATCATTTGGAGCAATTCTTTGGAGTGTTGCACTTTCAATACCTACATGGGTTAGTCCCACAAGGAACATACAAGGGTATCCATAGACATGGAGTGAATTGCACAAATGATGATGTCCATGGAAGCATTAGGTTACCTTGTCCTTTGTCTTACCAACAAGAGGGTTTGTAACTCCATGAACTAGTGCATGATATGAAAGTTGATTACACAAGTCCTTGCCATGATGAATATGATGAAGTATATATGTTGGCAGAGTCACCCTCAAGAACACTCTAGTTCTTCTTCTTTGGGACCCACATCAACTTGATGGGAATCCTTGGAGTTATAGTTGTACTTGATGAAGTAGAGCTTGACGTAGTCTTGGGAACCCACTTGACCATGGCCTTAGGAGCTATTCAAATGAGTCAATCTCTTCTTGAAGCTTGTCCTTGCCTTTTAGCTTGTGGTCTTGTGGTGGAAGATCATCTTGAGCTTGTGTTCCCTCAAAAGAAGTGGGGTCATACTTCTCTTGTTGAGGAACAAACTTCCTCTTGGGGCATTGATCTTCTTTCCATTCAACTCCATTGGCATTGAACTTTCGTTCAAAACCAATACCTTGATTCTTCCGGTGCCTTTTGCTTGCGTACAATTTCCTCAAATTGCTTACCCCCGGCAAGGCTCTTGTAAACACCTTTCTCTATAATTCCCTTCAATAAGCTATTTTCTTGCTCAAGTGTAACTTTGCTAAGAGAATCATTACTGGAATCAAGAGAACTACTAGAAGTAACAATATTGGATTTAGCATGGTTATTTTTACTACTAGAAGAAGAATCTTTCTTGTTCTTGTTGCTAGATTTTACTTGTGGCATATAAGTAGACAAGAGGAGACGTTTTACAATGTAAGAAGAACTCTTCTTTCGAAGATCATCATTGATAGCTTTTAGGAACTCATGCTCTTGCTCTAAATTTAGCTTCTTGAAGCGTAGCTTCTCATGAGTCCTTAGGAGATCCCTATGATCCTCTTGAGTTGTTTCATGAGCTAACTTAAGAGTGTTTAGTTCTTTAGTTAGACGCTCAATCTCATTTTCTTATCATTGTCATTCATTTCATCTTGATTAGCATGATTACTAGCAAGTTTATCATAGTTTTCATTACTATTTTTGTCAACAAGTAAATCATCATCACCTAGCAAATCATCTTCATCACTATCAAAATCAAGATACTCGGGTGTGATACCTTGGGGCCTTTAGCCATGAAGCATCTTCCAATTCCTTCATTTGGTGAATCAAATATGTCGTAGGAGTTGGATGACACTAGTGCAAGACCGGCGACACCTTCATCTTGAGTATAGTCAGAGTCGGAGTGATAGCTTCTCTCTGAATAGTTGTCGGAGTCGGAACCGGACACCCATTCACCAACGTGAGCTTGATGTCTTCGTCTTGTGTAGATCTTTGATGACTTGTCCTTCCTTTACGAATCTTTGCTTCTTCGAGAGGGTCTTCGTTCATAACGATCATCTCTACTCCTTCTCTCTCTTGGAGGTGATTCATCTCTTCTACTTATCCTTTTTGGTGAGTCTTCTCTTTTCTTGTAGGGAGTCGTACACTCATTGAAATAGTGTCCGGGTCTTCCACAATTGTAGCAATTACGATCATGACTAGAAGATCTTTTGTCATTGTTCTCTCTTTGCTTCTATTCTTGTAAGATTTGTTGAAGTTCTTCACCATATAGCTCAATTCTTCATTGGAGACTTTCTTTTCACTTGACGTTGTAGGAGCATCACTTGAAGCTTTGTAAGCACCACTTGACTTATCATGAAGCTCTTCCTTATCCTTGAGTGACATCTCATGAGCAACAATTATATCAATGACTTCCGTGGGCTTGAGATCTATGTAATTGGGCATCATTTGGATCAAAGTGCACACAGTATCATATTTTTCATCCAAGGATCTAAGGATCTTTTTGATGATGAATTTGTCGGTCATCTCTTCACTTCCTAAGCCGGCAATGTCATTTGTGATGAGAGCAAGCCTAGAGTACATTTCGGCGACTCCTTCACCATCCTTCATCTTGAACTTGTCAAGTTGACTTTGAAGCACATCCAACTTGGATTCCTTGAAGGACTCGGTACCTTTGTGCATATCAACCAAAGTATCTCAAATTTCCTTTGCATTCTCAAGGCGGCTGATTTTGTTGAATTCCTCGGGGCATAGTCCATTGAAGAGGATATCGCAAGCTTGAGCATTGTATTGCAACGTCTTCAATTCTTCTGCGGTTGCTTCACGATGTGGTTCTTTACCATCTTCAAAGAATTCACCTTGCAATCCAATATGCACAACAACCCAAACAACGAGTTATAACCAAGAATATGCATTTTCATCTTATGCTTCCAACTAGCAAAATTGTTGGGAAATGTTGCATGGAAAACAAAAAAAATTCTACGCACACGCGAGATCTATCAAGGAGATGCATAGCAACAAGAGGGGAGAGTGTGTCTACGTGATAATCCCCAAGTGCAAGGAATCATTGTAACAATTTCCAAAGGTGGAAGTGATAAGTATGGAGTGTGGAACCCACAAGGAGCTAAAGGTAAGATCAATATTCTCTCAAGTCCTATCTGCCACTAATACGACTCTACGAACACCGAACGTTTGCTTCCATCTAGAAACGAGAAATATAACTACATTGTGGGTAGCTTTGCATGATATCGGAGAACTAAAATAGAAAAATAGGTGTTGTTAACATAAAGTTAGAATATATTATTATATATTATAAATAATGAGTGTGGAATAATGATGGATTGGTGTGCGGAATTGTCCTAGGCAGTTGTTAACAAGATTGGTAGTCGTCATTGCAATTTTATATGAGGGAGAGGCATAAGCTAACATACTTTCTCTCCTTGGATCATAATATGTGGCATAAAGCACTAAAGATCATTAAGGTAAAACCCAACCATAGCATTAAAGTACCAAGTCCCCTTTATCCCATACGCAACAACCCCCTTACTCGGGTTTAAGCTTCTGTCACTCTAGCAACCCACTATAAGTGAATCATCAACGTATTGCAACACCCTACAACGGGAATCCTTCACATGTGCGTGGCACGGAAGGCACCATAGGACAGCACCAAAATAAAACATACAACTCAAACCAATCTAGATCATCAATCAACCCAAAAGACAAAGGAAATCTACTCAAATCATCATAGGATGGCAACACATCATTGGATCATAATATGTGGCATAAAGCACCATGTTCAAGTAGGGTATTACAATGGGGTGCGGGAGAGTGGACCGCATAAAAGAGATGAGGATGGTGATGAAGAAGGTGATGTTGATGAAGGGGATCACCGCGGTGATGGTTCCCCCGGTGGCACTCCGGCGCCACCGAGAAAGAGGGGGAGAGAGTCTCCCCTTGTGCTTCCTCCTCCATGGCCTCCCCTTAGATGGGGAGAGGTTCTCCCTCTGGTCCTTGGCCTCCATGGTGATGATGCCCCCTCCAGGATCCTCCTCCATGGCCTTCGGTGATGATGGCCCCCTCCTGCAGGGTGCCGGAGAGGGCCTAGATTGATTTTTCGTGGCTACAGAGGCTTACGGCGGCGGAACTCCCGATCTAGGTTTCTTTCTGGGGGGTTTTGGTATTTATAGGAATTTTTGGCGTCGTCTCACGTCAAGGGGGTCCACGAGGTAGCGGCAAGGTAGGAGCACCCTCCCGGGGGAGTAGGGTGCGCCCCCTACCTTGTCGTCGCCACGGGACTCTTCTGGTCCAACTCTTGTGCTTCGGGGTTCTGATACGTCTCCAACGTATCTATAATTTATGAAGTATTCATGCTATCATACTATCCTTCTAGGATGTTTTATATGCATTTATATCATATTTTATATGATTTTTGGGACTAACCTATTAACCTAGAGCCCAGTGCCAGTTTCTGTTTTCTCCTTGTTTTAGAGTGTAGGGGAACGTAGCAGAAATTCAAAATTTTCTACGCATCACCAAGATCAATCTATGGTGTAATCTAGCAACGAGGGGAAGGGGAGTGCATCTACATACCATTGTAGATCGCGATGCGGAAGCGTTGCAAGAACGCGGATGAAGGAGTCGTACTCGTAGCGATTCAGATCGCGGTTGATTCCGATCTAAGCGCCGAACCACGGCGCCTCCGCGTTCAACACACGTGCAGCCCAGTGACGTCTCCCACGCCTTGATCCAGCAAGGAGAGAGGGAGAGGTTGGGGAAGACTCCATCAAGCAGCAGCACGACGGCGTGGTGGTGATGGAGGAGCGTGGCAATCCCGCAGGGCTTCGCCAAGCACCGCGGGAGAGGAGGAGGGAGAGAGGTAGGGCTGCGCTAAGAGAGAGACCATCTCGTGTGTTGTGCAGCCCCTAGACCTCAACTATATATAGGGGGAGGGGAAGGGGCTGCGCCCCCTCTAGGGTTTCCACCCCAAGAGGTGCGGCAGCCTAGAACCCATCTAGGGTGGCGGCCAAAAGGGGAGGAGAGGGGGGGCGCCACTAGGGTGGGCCTTAAGGCCCATTTGGACCTAGGGTTTGCCCCCTCCCACTCTCCCATGCACCTTGGGCCTTGGTGGGGGGGGGGCGCACCAGCCCACCTGGAGCTGGTCCCCTCCCACACTTGGCCCACGCAGCCTTCTGGGGCTGGTGGCCCCACCTGGTGGACCCCCGGGACCCTCCTGGTGGTCCCGGTACATTACCGATAACACCTGAAACTTTTCCGGTGACCAAAACAGGACTTCCCATATATAAATCTTTACCTCCGGACCATTCCGGAACTCCTCGTGACGTCCGGGATCTCATCCGGGACTTCGAACAACATTCGGTAACCACGTATATCTATTCCCTATAACCCTAGCGTCATCGAACCTTAAGTGTGTAGACCCTACGGGTTCGGGAACCATGCAGACATGACCGAGACGTTCTCCGGCCAATAACCAACAGCGGGATCTGGATACCCATGTTGGCTCCCACATGTTCCACGATGATCTCATCGGATGAACCACGATGTCGGGGATTCAATCAATCCTGTATGCAATTCCCTTTGTCTAGCGGTATGTTACTCGCCCGAGATTCGATCGTCGGTATCCCGATACCTTGTTCAATCTCGTTACCGGCAAGTCTCTTTACTCGTTCCGTAACTCACATCATCCCGTGATCAACTCCTTGGTCACATTGTGCACATTATGATGATGTCCTATCGAGTGGGCCCAGAGATACCTCTCCGTTTACACGGAGTGACAAATCCCAGTCTCGATTCGTGCCAACCCAATAGACACTTTCGAAGATACCTGCAGTGCACCTTTATAGCCACCCAGTTACGTTGTGACGTTTGGTACACCCAAAGCATTCCTACGGTATCCGGGAGTTGCACAATCTCATGGTCTAAGGAAATGATACTTGACATTAGAAAAGCTCTGAGCAAACGAACTACACGATCTTGTGCTAGGCTTAGGATTGGGTCTCGTCCATCACATCATTCTCCTAATGATGTGATCTCGTTATCAACGACATCCAATGTCCATGGTCATGAAACCGTAACCATCTATTGATCAACGAGCTAGTCAACTAGAGGCTTACTAGGGACATGGTGTTGTCTATGTATCCACACATGTATCTGAGTTTCCTATCAATACAATTTTAGCATGGATAATAAACGATTATCATGAACAAGGAAATATAATAATAACCAATTTATTATTGCCTCTAGGGCATATTTCCAACAGTCTCCCACTTGCACTAGAGTCAATAATCTAGTTCACATCACCATGTGATTAACACTTACAGGTCACATCACGATGTGACCAACATCCAAAGAGTTTTACTAGAGTCAACAATCTAGTTCACATCACTATGTGATTAACACTCAATGAGTTCTGGTTTGATCATGTTATGCTTGTGAGAGAGGTTATTAGTCAACGGGTCTGAACCTTTCAGATCCGTGTGTGCTTTACGAATATTTATGTCATCTTGTGGATGCTACCACGCGCTATTTGGAGCCATTTCAAATAACTGCTCTACTATACGAATCCGGTTAACTACTCAGAGTCATTCGGATTAGTGTCAAAGTTCGCATCGACATAACCCTTTACGACGAACTCCTTTTCACCTCCATAATCGAGAAAATTCCTTAGTCCACTAGATACTAAGGATAAGTTCGACCGCTGTCATGTGATCCATTCCCGGATCACTATTGTACCCCTTGACCAACTCATGGCAAGGCACACTTCATGTGCGGTACACAACATAGCATACTATAGAGCCTACGTCCAAAGCATAGGGGACGACCTTCGTCCTTTCTCTCTCTTCTGCTGTGGTCAGGTCTTGAGTCTTACTCAATACTCACACCTTGTAACACAGCCAAGAACTCCTTCTTTGCTGATCTATTTTGAACTCTTTCAAAATCATGTCAAGGTGTGCGTTCTTTGAAAGTATCATCGGGCGTCTTGATCTATCTCTATGGATCTTGATGCCTAATATGTAAGCAGCTTTATCCAGGTCTTCCTTTGAAAAATTCCTTTCAAACAACCCTTTATGCTTTCCAGAAATTTTTACATCATTTCGGATCAACAATATGTCATTCACATATACTTATCAGAAATATTGTAGTGCTCCCACTCACTTCTTTGGAAATACAAGTTTCTCATAAACTTTGTATAAACCCAAAATCTTTGATCATCTCATCAAAGCGTACATTCCAACTCCGAGATGCTAACTCCAGTCCTTAGAAGGATTGCTGGAGCTTTGCACACTTGTTAGCATCTTTCAGGATTGACAAAAACCTTCTGGTTGTATCACATACAACCTTTCCTCAAGAAAATCTTCGAGGAAACAATGTTTTGACATCCTATCTGCAAGACTGCTAATACAATTCCAACAGACTCTTAGCATCGCTACGAGTGAGAAAGTCTCATCGTAGTCAACTCCTTGAACTTGTCGGAAAACATCTTAACGACAAGCCGAGCTTCATAGACGGTAACATTACCATCCACGTCCGTCTTCTTCTTAAAGATCCATTTATCTCAATGGCTTGCCGATCATCGGGCAAGTTCACCAAAGTCCATGCTTTGTTCTGATACATGGATCCTATCTCAGATTTCATGGCTTCTAACCATTTGTCGGAATATGGGTCCACCATCGCTTCTCCATAGCTCGCAGGTTCATTGTTGTCTAGCAACATGACTTCCAAGACAGGATCACGTACTACTCTGAAGTAGCACGCATCCTCGTCGTCCTACGAGGTTTGGTAGTGACTTGATCTGAAGTTTCATGATCACTATCATAAGATTCCACTTCAATTGGTGTAGGTGCCACAGGAACAACTTCCTGTGCCCTGCTACACACTAGTTGAAGTCATGGTTCAATAACCTCATCAAGTCTCCACCATCCTCCCACTCAATTCTTTCGAGAGAAACTTTTCCTCGAGAAAGGACCCGTTTCTAGAAACAATCACTTTTTCTTCCAGATCTGAAATAGGAGGTATACCCAACTGTTTTGGGTATTCTATGAAGATGCATTTATCCGCTTTGGGTTCGAGCTTATCAGCCTGAAACTTTTTCACATAAGCGTCGCAGCCCCAAACTTTTAAGAGATGACAACTTAGGTTTCTCTAAACGGTGTCGTCTCAACGGAATTGCGTGGTGCCCTATTTAAAGTGAATGCGGTTGTCTCCAATGCCTAACCCATAAATGATAGTGGTAATTCGATGAGAGACATCATGGTATGCACCATATCCCATAGGGTGCAGTTATGATGTTCGGACACACCATCACACTGTGGTGTTCCAGGCGGTATCAATTGTGAAACACTTTCCACAATGTCTTAATTGTGTGCCAAACTCGTAACTCAGATATCTCTATGATCATATCATAGACATTTTATCCTCTTGTCATGACGATCTTCAACTTCACTCTGAAATTACTTGAACCTTTCAATAATTCAGACTTGTGTTTCATCAAGTAAATGCACTCATCATCTACTCAAATCATCTCGTGAAGTAAGAACATATCGATATCCACTGCGTGCCTCAGCACTCATTGGACTGCACACATCAAATGTATTACTCCCAACAAGTTGCTCTCTTGTTCCATCTTACTGAAAACGAGGCTTTTCAGTCATCTTGCCCATGTGGTATGATTTGCATGTCTCAAGTGATTCAAAAATCAAGTGAGTCCAAACGATCCATCTGCATGGAGTTTCTTCACGCATATATACCAATAGACATGGTTCGCATGTCTCAATCCTTTCAAAAACAAGTGAGTCCAAAGATCCATCTACATGGAGCTTCTTCATGCGTTCTATACCAATATGACTCAAATGGCAGTGCCACAAGTATGTGGTACTATCATTACTATTTTATATCTTTTGGCACAAACATGTGTATCACTGCGATCAAGATTCATTTTAGGTGCAAGACCATTGAAGGTACTATTCAAATAAACAGAGTAACCATTATTCTCCTTAAATGAATAACCGTATTGCGATAAACATAATCCAATCATGTTTATGCTCAACGCAAACACCAAATCTCGATGGTAGAGGGAGCATGCGATGCTTGATCATATCAACCTTGGAAACACTTCCAACACTTATCGTCATCTCACCTTTAGCTAGTCTCCGTTTATTCCGCAGCTTTTATTTCGAGTTACTAACACTTAGCAACCGAACCGGCATCTAATACCCTGGTGCTGCTAGGAGTACTAGTAAAGTACACATTCATATAATGTATATCCAATATACTTCTGTCGACCTTGCCTGCCTTCTCATCTACCAAGTATCTAGGGTAGTTCTGCTTCAGTGACCGTTTCCCTCATTACAGAAGCACTCAGTCTCGGGTTTGGGTTCAACCTTGGGATTCTTCACTAGAGCAGCAAATGATTTGTTGTTTCATGAAGTATCCCTTTTGCCCTTGCCCTTCTAGAAACTAGTGGTTTTACTAACCATCAACAATTGATGCTCCTTCTTGATTTCTACTTTCGCGGTGTCAAACATCGCGAGTTGCTCAAGGATCATCATGTCTATCCCTGATATGTTATAGTTCATCACGAAGCTCTAATAGCTTGGTGGCAGTGACTATGGAGAACCATCACTATCTCATCTAGAAGATTAACTCCCACTCGATTCAAGTGATTGTAGTACTCACACAATCTGAGCACATGCTCAACGATTGAGCTTTTCTCCCTTAGTTTGCAGGCTTAAGAAACTTGTCAGAGGTCTCATACCTCTTGACGTGGGCACTAGTCTGAAATCCCAATTTCAGTCTTCGAAACATCTCATATGTTCTGCGACGTTTCAAAACCGTCTTTGGTGCCACAATTCTAAACCGTTAGCAATACGCACTGAACTATCACGTAGTCATCAAAACGTGTATGTCAGATGTTCCGCAACATCTATAGACGACGCTGAGGTTCAGCACACCGAGCGGTGCATTAAGGACATAAGCCTTCTGTGCAGCAATGAGGACAATCCTCAGTTTACGGACCCAGTCCGCATAATTGCTACTACCAACTTTCAACTAAATTTTCTCTAGGAACATATCTAAAACAGTAGAACTAAAGCGTAAGCTATGACATAATTTGCAAAGACCTTTTGACTATGTTCATGATAACGAAGTTCATCTGATTATTTAATGAACTCCCACTCAGATAGACATCCCTCTAGTCATCTAAGTGATACATGATCCGAGTCAAACTAGGCCGTGTCCGATCATCACGTGAGACAGACTAGTCATCATCGGTGAACATCTCCATGTTGATCATATGTACTATACGACTCATGTTCGACCTTTCGATCTCTTGTGTTCCGAGGCCATGTCTGTACATGCTAGGCTCGTCAAGTCAACCTAAGTGTTTCACATGTGTTCCGAGGCCATGTTTGTACATGCTAGGCTCGTCAACACCCGTTGTATTCGAACGTTAGAATCTATCACACCCGATCATCACGTGGTGCTTCGAAACAACGAACCTTCGCAACGGTGCACAGTCAGGGGGAACACTTCTCTTGAAATTTTAGTGAGGGATCATCTTATTTATGCTACCGTCATTCTAAGCAAATAAGATGTAAACATGACAAACATCACATGTAAATCATAAAGTGACGTGATATGGCCAACATAATCTTGCGCCTTTGATCTCCATCTTTGAGGCGCGGCATGATCACCTTCGTCACCGGCATGACACCATGATCTCCATCATCGTGTCTTCTTGAAGTTGTCTCGCCAACTATTACTTCTACTACTATGGCTAACGGTTAGCAATAAAGTAAAGTAATTACATGGCGTTTTCATTGACACGCAGGTCATACAATAAATTAAGACAACTCCTATGGCTCCTGCCGGTTGTCATACTCATCGACATGCAAGTCGTGATTCCTATTACAAGAATATGATCAATCTCATACATCACATATATCATTCATCACATCTTCTGGCCATATCACATCACAAGGCACATGCTGCAGAAACAAGTTAGACGTCCTCTAATTGTTGTTGCAAGTTTTTGCGTGGCTTGTATAGGTTTCTAGCAAGAACGTTTCTTACCTACGTAAGACCACAACGTGATATGCCAATTTCTATTTACCCTTCATAAGGACCCTTTTCATCGAATCCGTTCCGACTAAAGTGGGAGAGACAGACACCCGCTAGCCACCTTATGCAACTAGTGCATGTCAGTCGGTGGAACCTGTCTCACGTAAGCGTATGTGTAAGGTCGGTCCGGGCCGCTTCATCCCACAATACCGCCGAAACAAGATAAGACTAGTAGCGGCAAGAAGAATTCGCAACATCTACGCCCACAACTGCTTTGTGTTCTACTCGTGCATAGAAACTACGCATAGACCTAGCTCATGATGCCACTGTAGGGGAACGTAGCAGAAATTCAAAATTTTCTACGCATCACCAAGATCAATCTATGGAGTAATCTAGCAACAAGGGGAAGGGGAGTGCATCTACATACCATTTTAGATCGCGATGCGGAAGCGTTGCAAGAACGCGGATGAAGGAGTCGTACTCGTAGCGATTCACATCGCGGTTGATTCCGATCTAAGCGCCGAACCACGGCGCCTCCGCGTTCAACACACGTGCAGCCTGGTGACGTCTCCCACGCCTTGATCCAGCCAGGAGAGAGGGAGAGGTTGGGGAAGACTCCATCCAGCAGTAGCACGACGGCGTGGTGGTGATGGAGGAGCGTGGCAATCCCGCAGGGCTTCACCAAGCACCGCGGGAGAGGAGGAGGGAGAGAGGTAGGGCTGCGCCAAGAGAGAGACCATCTCGTGTGTTGTGCAGCCCCTAGACCTCAACTATATATAGGGGGAGGGGAGGGGGCTGCGCCCCCTCTAGGGTTTCCACCCCAAGAGGTGCGGCAACCTAGAACCCATCTAGGGTGGCGGCCAAAAGGGGAGGAGAGGGGGGGCGCCACTAGGGTGGGCCTTAAGGCCCATTTGGACCTAGGGTTTGCCCCCTCCCACTCTCCCATGCGCCTTGGGCCTTGGTGGGGGGGCACCAGCCCACCTGGAGCTGGTCCCCTCCCACACTTGGCCCACGCAGCCTTCTGGGGCTGGTGGCCCCACCTGGTGGACCCCCGGGACCCTCCCGGTGGTCCCGGTACATTATCGATAACACCCGAAACTTTTCCGGTGACCAAAACAGGACTTCCCATATATAAATCTTTACCTCCGGACCATTCCAGAACTCCTCGTGACGTCCGGGATCTCATCCGGGACTCCGAACAACATTCGGTAACCACGTATATCTATTCCCTATAACCCTAGCGTCATCGAACCTTAAGTGTGTAGACCCTACGGGTTCGGGAACCATGCAGACATGACCGAGACGTTCTCCGGCCAATAACCAACAGCGGGATCTGGATACCCATGTTGGCTCCCACATGTTCCACGATGATCTCATCGGATGAACCACGATGTCGGGGATTCAATCAATCCCGTATCCAATTCCCTTTGTCTAGCGGTATGTTACTCGCCCGAGATTCGATCGTCGGTATCCCGATACCTTGTTCAATCTCGTTACCGGCAAGTCTCTTTACTCGTTCCGTAACTCACATCATCCCGTGATCAACTCCTTGGTCACATTGTGCACATTATGATGATATCCTACCGAGTGGGCCCAGAGATACCTCTCCGTTTACACGGAGTGACAAATCCCAGTCTCGATTCGTGCCAACCCAACAGACACTTTCGGAGATACCTGTAGTGCACCTTTATAGCCACCCAGTTACGTTGTGACGTTTGGTACACCCAAAGCATTCCTACGGTATCCGGGAGTTGCACAATCTCATGGTCTAAGGAAATGATACTTGACATTAGAAAAGCTCTGAGCAAACGAACTACACGATCTTGTGCTAGGCTTAGGATTGGGTCTTGTCCATCACATCATTCTCCTAATGATGTGATCCCGTTATCAACGACATCCAATGTCCATGGTCAGGAAACCGTAACCATCTATTGATCAACGAGCTAGTCAACTAGAGGCTTACTAGGGACATGGTGTTGTCTATGTATCCACACATGTATCTGAGTTTCCTATCAATACAATTTTAGCATGGATAATACACGATTATCATGAACAAGGAAATATAATAATAACCAATTTATTATTGCCTCTAGGGCATATTTCCAACATAGAGTATCACGGAAAAGGAAAACTAAACAGAGTCCAATTGACGTGCCACTTGACGGAGATCATTTTTGGACCAGAAGAAGCCCACGGAGTACCAGAAGCAGGCCAGAAGAGTCCCGGGCTGCCCACAGGGGTGGGGGCGCGCCCACCCCCCTAGGGCGCGCCCCCCTGCCTCGTGGACAGCCCGGAAACCCCTCTGACGTGAAATCAACGCAAAACTCTTCTATATATACCCAAACTTCCAGAAAGAAACCTAGATCAGAAGTTCCGCCGCCACAAGCCTTTGTAGCCACGAGAAGTCAATCTAGGCCCTCTCCGGCACCCTGCCGGAGGGGGCCATCATCACCGGTGGCCATGGAGGAGTATCCCGGAGGGGCCATCATCACAATGAAGGCCAAGGACCAGAGGGTGGAGGCCATGGAGGAGGAAGCACAAGGGGGAGAACCTCTCCTCCTCTCTTCCGGTGGCGCCGGAGTGCCATCAGGAGGGGAATCATCGCCATGGTGATCGTCTTCATCAACATCACCATCATCATCACCATCCTCACCTCTTTTACGCGGTCCACTCTCCCGCACCCCGCTGTAATCCCTACTTGAACATGGTGCTTTATGCCACATATTATATCCAATGATGTGTTGCCATCCTATGATGTTTTGAGTAGATATCTTTTGTCTTTGGGTTGATTGATGATCTAGATTGGTATGAGTTGTATGTTTTACTTTGGTGCTGTCTTATGGTGCCCTCCATGTCGCGCAAGCGTGAGGGATTCCCGCTGTAGGGTGTTGCAATACGTTCATGATTCGCTTATAGTGGGTTGGTGAGTGACTGAAACACAAACCCGAGTAAGAGGGATTGTTGCGTATGGGAATAAAGAGGACTTGATGCTTTAATGCTATGGTTGGGTTTTACCTTAATGATCTTTAGTAGTTGCGGATGCTTGCTAGAGGTCCAATCATAAGTGCATATGATCCAAGTAGAGAAAGTATGTTAGCTTATGCCTCTCCCTCATATGAAACTGCAATAGTGATCACCGGTCTTGTCAACGGTTGCCTAGGACAATTCCGCACACCGATCCACCATTATTCCACACTCGCTATTTATAATATTTAGTAATGTATTCTAACTTTATGATAACAGCACCTACTTTTATATTTTAGCTCTCCGATATTATGCAAAGTTATCCTTTTCATGCCCACAACATAGTTTTGTTTCTCGTTGCTAGTTGGAAGCAAACGTTCGGTGCACGTAGAGTTGTATCAGTGGCAGATAGGGCTTGAGAGAATATTGATCTTACCTTTAGCTCCTTGTGGGTTCGACACTCCATACTTATCACTTCCACCT
This sequence comes from Triticum aestivum, assembly GCF_018294505.1. Taxonomy (NCBI): domain Eukaryota; kingdom Viridiplantae; phylum Streptophyta; class Magnoliopsida; order Poales; family Poaceae; genus Triticum; species Triticum aestivum. The sequence goes on from NC_057799.1 coordinate 504,675,623, forward strand.
TTGGAAATTGCTACGATGATTCCCTGCACTTGGGGATTATCAGGTTCTCTTTTGGTCCATAAAAAATCACCGTAAATTTTCAGCCCATTCCGAGAACTTTTATTTCTGCACAAAAAACGACACCACAGTAGTTCTGCTGAAAACAATGTCAGTCTGGGTTAGTTCTAATCAAATCATACCAAAATCATATAAAATTGTTATAAACATGGCATGGATACTTCATAAATTATAGATACGTCGGAGACGTATCACTACGTACGGTTGTAGACCGTAAGCGGAAGCGTTTAGTAACATGGTTGATGTAGTCGAACTTCTTCGCGATCCAATCGATCAAGTACCGAAAGTACGGCACCTCCGCGTTCAACACACGTTCAGCTCGGTGACGTCCTCCGCCTTCTTGATCCAGCAAGACGGCGAGGTAGTGGATGAGTTCCGGCAGCACGATGGCATGGTGAGGGTGATGGTGAAGTTATCTCCGCAGGGCTTCACCTAAGCACTACGAAAATTTGACCGAGGGTGTAAACAGTGGAGGGGGGCGCCGCACACGGCTAAGACAATGTTGTGTTCTGTGCTAGGCGCTCCCTCCCACATATATATAGGTGGGGTGGAGGGAGCAGCCAGGAGGCACCCCCAAGTAGGCCGAATCCTACTTGGGGTCTTCCCCAAAGTGGCGCCCCCTTCCTTATTTGGAGTGTGGGAGGAAGGAAGGAGGAGGTGGCGCCTCCTTTCCTTTATCTCCTAAGGAGGGAAAGGTAGGAGGGGCCACCCCTCCCCTTTCCTTCCCTAGGGCTGGCCAACCAAGGGAAGGGGTGCACCAGCCCCCTTGTGGGCCGGTCTGTCCCCCCTTTGGCCCATAAGGCCCATACACTTGCCGGGGGTGCCCGTAACCCCTTCCGGTGACCCGATGAGTACCCAGTGCACTCTGAAACTATTTTGGTGTCCGAATACCATCATCCTATATATCAATCTTTACCTCTCGAACATTTCGAGACTCCTCGTCATGTCTGTGATCTCATCCAGGACTCCGAACAACATTCGGACACCAAATCATATAACACATATAACACTATATCGTCAACAAACGTTAAGCGTGCAGACCCTACGGGTTCGAGAACTATGTAGACATGACCGAGACACCTCTCCGGTCAATAACCAACAGCGGAACCTGGATGCCCATATTGGCTCCTACATATTCTACGAAGATCTTTATTGGTCGAACCGTTATGAAAACATACGTAATTCCCTTTGTCCATCGGTATGTTACTTGCCCGAGATTCGATCGTCGGTACATTCATACCTAGTTCAATCTCGTTACCGGCAAGTCTCTTTACTCGTTCCGTACTACATCACCTCATAACTAATTCCTTAGTCATTTGCTTGCAAGCTTATGATGTGTATTACCGAGAGGGCCCAGAGATACCTCTCTGATACTCGGAGTGACAAATCCTAATCTCGATCTATGCCAACTCAACAAACACCTTCGGAGATACCTGTAGAGCATCTTTATGATCACCCAATTACGTTGTGACGTTTAATAGCACACAAGGTATTCCTCCGGTACCCGGGAGTTGCATAATCTCATAGTCGAAGGAATATGTATTTGACATGAAGAAAGCAATAGCAATAAAACTGAACGATCATTATGCTAAGCTAACAGATGGGTCTTGTCCATCACATCATTATCCTAATGATGTGATCCCGTTATCAAATGACAACACATGTCTATTGTTAGAAAACCTTAACCATCTTTGATCAACGAGCTAGTCTAGTAGAGGCTTACTAGGGACACGGTATTTGTTTATGTATTCACACATGTATTTAAGTTTCCGATCAATACAATTCTAGCATGAATAATAAACCTTTTATCATGAATAAGGAAATATAAAATAACAACTCTATTATTGCCTCTAGGGTATATTTCCTTCAAAAATTTGTACCATCAAAGTAAGGACCTCTATGGTGATAGTACCCTCGGTAGACGTCATACTCTCCTAGGTTGTGAAACCAAGGCTATGATCACCAAAGGTATGGAAATCAAGGCTAATGGAGACCAAAGCTGTGATACCACTTATAGGATCGAAAGTATGTCTAGAGGGGGGGGGGGGTGATTAGACTACTTGACCAAATAAAATTCTATCCTTTTCCCAATTTTAGTTGTGGCAAGATTTTAGCAATTAGCACAAATCAAGCAATCAACCTACATATGCAATTCTAAGAGTATAGCAGCGGAAAGTAAAACATTGCATATGAAGGTAAAGGGAAGGGTTTGGAGAAGGCAAATGCAATAGAGACACAAAGATTTTTGGCATGGTTCCGATAGGTGGTGCTATTGTACGTCCACGTTGATGGAGACTTCAACCCACGAAGGGTAACAGTTGCGCAAGTCCACGGAGTGCTCCACCCACGAAGGTCCACGAAGAAGTGACCTGGTCTATCCCACCATGGCCATCGCCCATGAAGGACTTGCCTCACTCTGGTAGATCTTCACGAAGTAGGCGATCTCCTTGCCCTTACAAACTTCTTGGTTCAACTCCACATCACGACGGAGGCTCCCAAGCGGCACCTAACCAATCTAGGAGACACCACTCTCCAAAAGGTAATAGATGGTGTGTAGATGACAAAATCCTTTCTCTTGTGCTTCGAATGATATTCTTCCAACACTCAACTCTCTCTCACAGATTTGGCTATGGTGGAAGAAGGATTTGAGTGGAAAGCAACTTGGAAAAGGATAGAAATCAAGGTTCAAAAGGTTGGAATGGAATCCCTTAATCTCAACACATGAGTCAGTGGTTCTCTCTCAGAAAATGTATGGTGGAAGTGTAGGCACGTTCTGATGGCTCTCCTCAATGAGGAAGAAGGGGTGGAAGGGTATAGCCTCCACAAAAATTCAACTGTCACACACTTTTGATCATCTTGGTGGCACCGATTAGGAAAGTTGGTGGCACCGATCTGTTCAAAAATATGAACGTTAGGAATCTCGGTGGGAACGACTGGAACAACTTGGTGGCATCGATGTGCTAGGGCTTAGGGCAAACTTCATCTCGGTGGCGCCGATTTGCATCAACTCGATGGGTCCGAAGTGAAGCAATAAGCAATAGAGAATCTGTCAAGCCAACTCGGTGAGACCGATTGCACAAACTCGGTGGGACCGAAGTGAATGCAATAGATCACACAGCGCTGGCAAGGCCATCTCGGTGGGACAGAGATCCGTATCGGTGTGACCGAACTGTTAGGGTTTCTGGTAGTGGTTATGTCAAATGAACTCGGTGGCTCCGGGTAGCAAGAATCGGTGGGGCTGAGTTTGGAATTAGGGTTTGGACATATTTGGATGGAGAAAGTGGCTGAGGGTTTTGGAGCAATATCACTAAGCACTTTGAGCAAGTAGATCATTAAGCAACACCTCATCCCCTTTTAATAGTATTGGCTTTCCTATGGACTCAATGTGACCTTCGATCACTTAAATAGAAATGAAGAGTCTTGAGTTTTTGCCAATCTTTGTCCTTAGCATTTTAAGGGGCCCACATCTCTAGTTCATGCCATGCCAATCATTGAACATCCTGAAATATTTATCTTGAATGGATATTAGTTCAATGAGCTATATGTGTTGGGGAACGTAGTAATTTCAAAAAAATTCCTACGCACACGCAAGATCATGGTGATGCATAGCAACGAGAGGGGAGAGTGTGTCCACATACCCTCGTAGACCGAAAGCGGAAGCGTTAGCACAACGCGGTTGATGTAGTCGTACGTCTTCACGATCCGACCGATCCAAGTACCGAACGTACGGCACCTCCGAGTTCAGCACACGTTCAGCTCGATGACGTCCCTCGAACTCCGATCAAGCCGAGCTTTGAGGGAGAGTTCCGTCAGCACGATGGCGTGGTGATGATGATGGTGTTCTACCGACGCAGGGCTTCGCCTAAGCATCGCTACGATATGATCGAGGTGGATTATGGTGGAGGGGGGCACCGCACACGGCTAAGAGATCAATGATCAATTGTTGTGTCTATGGGGTGCCCCCCTCCCCGTATATAAAGGAGTGGAGGAGGGGGAGGGCCAGCCCTCTCTATGGCGCGCCCTAGGAGGAGTCCTACTCCCACCGGGAGTAGGATCCCCCCCTTCCAAGTAGTAGGAGTAGGAGTCAAGGAAAGGGGAGAGAGAAGAGAAGGAAAGAGGCGGCGCAGCCCCTCCCCCTAGTCCAATTCGGACTAGGCCTTGGGGGGCGCGCAACCTCTCCTCTCTCTTTCCCCTAAAGCCCAATAAGGCCAATATACTCCCCGGCGAATTCCCGTAACTCTCCGGTACTCCGAAAAATACCCGAATCACTCGAAACCTTTCTGATGTCCGGATATAGTCGTCCAATATATCGATCTTTACGTCTCGGCCATTTCGAGACTCCTCGTCATGTCCCCGATCTCATCCGGGACTCCGAACTACCTTCGGTACATCAAAACACATAAACTCATAATATAACCATCATCGAACTTTAACCGTGCGGACCCTACGGGTTCGAGAACAATGTAGACATGACCGAGACACGTCTCCGGTCAATAACCAATAGCGGAACCTGGATGCTCATATTGGCTCCCACATATTCTACGAAGATCTTTATCGGTCAAACCGCATAACAACATACGTTGTTCCCTTTGTCATCGGTATGTTACTTGCCCGAGATTCGATCGTCGGTATCTCAATACCTAGTTCAATCTCGTTACCGGCAAGTCTCTTTACTCGTTCCGTAATACATCATCCCGCAACTAACTCATTAGTTATAGTGCTTGCAAGGCTTATAGTGATGTGCATTACTGAGTGAGCCCAGAGATACCTCTCCGACAATCGGAGTGACAAATCCTAATCTCGAAATACGCCAACCCAACAAGTACCTTCGGAGACACCTGTAGAGCACCTTTATAATCACCCAGTTACGTTGTGACGTTTGGTAGCACACAAAGTGTTCCTCCGGTAAATGGGAGTTGCATAATCTCATAGTCATAGGAACATGTATAAGTCATGAAGAAAGCAGTAGCAACATACTAAACGATCGAGTGCTAAGCTAACGGAATGGGTCAAGTCAATCACATCATTCTCCTAATGATGTGATCCCGTTAATCAAATAACAACTCTTTGTCCATGGTTAGGAAACATAACCATCTTTGATTAACGAGCTAGTCAAGTAGAGGCATACTAGTGACACTCTGTTTGTCTATGTATTCACACATGTATTATGTTTCCGGTTAATACAATTCTAGCATGAATAATAAACATTTATCATGATATAAGGAAATAAATAATAACTTTATTATTGCCTCTAGAGCATATTTCCTTTAATATGTTGTTATGAATTACCAAAACTACCTGTGGATTAGTTGCACTTTCACTCAGGGACCTAGGCTGCCTCATTTGACTTGGCAAAGGCGAAGCGGCGTGGCGCGTTGCGCCGCCTCCATGTCCGCCCTCTCCTCGGCTGACACGATGGCCCGCAACAACAAGGAGTTGTCATGGCTACCGAGGTAGTGGAGGATGCGCCTGCGTACCTTCGCGATTGCCGGCGGTAGCTCCACCTTGACGACCTTCTCACGCCAGTTTAGGCGGGGTGGCGACGCCGGCCCGTCGATCCGGGCGTAACGGTTGTGTGGTGGTGAGGGCGGGTCCTTCTTCACGTGGCAGCCGATTTGGACACTTCGGTTGCGTGGGGACGCTGGCTTCGCCTTGATGCAGCGGTGAGGACGGCGCCTGACCATGTTCCTAGAGCGACCGCTTCGTCAGCAACTCGTTTTTCCGGAGGAACTCCTCATCCTTGGTTGCGGCCTCCGAGAGGAGGCACGATTGACGCGGCAGGTCTGGTTCTCCTACTCGCCGGAGGAAATGACGATCTCCTCCTTGTCGGAGGGGCCAACAGCTGTTGAGGAAGACGACCCTGGAAGAGCTGCGGCGGCGGCGGCACGATGCTAGGGAAGATCTGGAGCCGCCGCTGCTTACAGGCGCGGAGAAGCACAACATTGGCATGGTGTGGAGATGGTGGTGTCGTTAACGCTGGAGCAGAGAGGAGCGAAAAGGGTGGGAGAGTGGTGCGGTGTGAACATCGCCAGATTCGTTCTTAAATAGGCGCGGCGGCTAGACGAAGGGACTGGATGCCAGCTTCAATGTGGCACATTGGTCGGAGTAGGCTTCTCGGGGACCGCGTCTGCATAGAAGCGGCGCCGCCTGCTCGTTCGGCTGCGTCACTCAGAGCGACATCAATGTTGGTTCGTTAAGTTCGTTTTGAAGCGATGCTACCCGGCATGAATGTGCGGCAATCGCTTCGCACGGGAGGGTTTTTCGAGTTGGAAGGTTTTCCGGTGGGATCGGGTTGTCGGACTTGTGCGTGGCATCGATCCGGGCGCCCGCAAAGCCCCCTGGTGTGCCTTTGATTTGCGGGAAAACAAACTTCCGGACCGGTCCACGGATCGATGGTACCGTGTTGGATGGCAAAATTGGTCCAGGCTGCTCGGTCCGAACAAATGCAGACGATTTAGGTGTTGGCGTTCGAGATGACCTCATAGTTAGGTCTATTGTACGAGGAATTAATAATGCTAACTCTTATTGACCTGACATGTTTATAAACCAACAACTGACTTTACTATTAACCTTGCTCTTAACAAACGTTTAACCTGCAAGGCTGCAATGTACAACTCGGGGCATGAATCATCCCGCGTTGGTTTTAAGATGAAGAATTGATACCTAAAAAATGAAGAAACAGAAAAGGACAATTGAATTTTGATCCGGGAAAAACAGAGTACACTGCCGTAGCTAGAACATACATAAGGACTACGCTTATAATTAATTCACTGGCCAACGAGTTCACTGCTCACGGGCGCCTCGATCGATCAGCGGCGCATGTGCGTCCCGCTGGATGGAATTGCCTTTCCGTAACCTGCCGCAACGGCCTAGCAGTTAATTGCATCCAAAGCCAACCCACCACCACAGCCAAGAGCAGGCCTAGTTCGTCCATCCAAATGTTAGTTTGTTTTATGCCGCGAGATGTAAGCATACAGTGCGCTGTACGCAATTTGCCCGGATGCTTTCGCTGGACGCACGGAGACGACACCCAGGCAGCCAGATCACCGCTCCGGTCTGCCTTTCTTCCGGAGTTGACAGACATTGCTGGATCGAGGGATCCACCACCATGGCAATACGGCATCCGTTGTCTGTAAAGGCCACCATTACCTGCCAAAATGACACATTGCTCCTGCGGATTCATACTCGGAGTTGATACACGCCATTTTACAGGCGAAGTAAAAACAAAAGGCCCCTGAGGAAACAGTCACTGCTAAGTACTCCCTCCGTCTCAGTGTCAGAAAACGTCCTACATTTAGAGACAGAGCAAGAATATAAGCTAGACAGAAGTCTAGGCTCCCATTTCCTGCGTCTCTTCATCGTCCTAGGCTTGTTTGGGACATCACAATGCCGTGCTGGTCCGGACTCCGGATCCTGGACGGCTGGACAACGCAACATCCCATGTGGAAAAGAACGGCCTGTGAATCGGCTAGCAACAGCGTACGTGGGGGAAATCCAAAGACTATCCACCAGAGGACTCGTGGGAGCAGAAGTCAAATCCAGCTAACAATCATTAGTGCCCCATGCGTACAATGCTACCCCCATTCTATAACGTAGTGTGTCCGCGCTTTTCAAGATTTAAGTTTAATCATAAATTTAATCAACGAAAACAACTGAGGCGGGAGCAAAAATCATACCATGAATTTAGATATCAGAAAACGCGAATGCACTACATTTTGAAATGGAGGGAGTACTAAATAGTTTCTGATGACTGATGCAATGTCACCTTCTCCTGTCCAGGTGGAGTGTCTGACCTTTTGGAGTCTCTGGACAGTTGAAATTGTAGAATGTCTGACGTTCTAGTGATACCTTGGCGCCAACAAGGAAACCATGATGGAACCACCGCTGGTAGCTAAGATTTCACCTCCAGAACCAAAGCATCAGGATGTATTGTGTGAACATGAAAGCGATAAATTAAAAAAGAGACAAGCGAACCGAGTGCAGTTCAGATGGTGTTGTTCCTTGTGGTGAAACTAGCCCGCCAGGAGTAAGCCTGGTGCTCGTATTTTTTTTTGACACTATGATTGGGTCTCCAGCTTTTTCACTTCAGGTTTTCAATTGAGATATTGTGTTTTTCCATTCTTTTTTTTCAAATTTCTGAACGTTCTTTCATTCATGAGCACTTTTGAATTTCTTAAACAGCTATTTCAACTAGTGCACAACTTTTAAAATTCACAAACTTTTTTCAAATTGACGCACACTTAATTTGTGTACTTTTCTTAAATTTGTCAAGATTTCTTGAGATTTCATGAATATTTTATTTTTAAAACATGTCATATTGTTTATTTTTTAAATTTATAAGCATTTTTAGTTTCATAAAATAAGGGTGGAACATAAAATAGAAAAGTAATAAAAATGGAAAAAACGGAAAACCATACAAAAGGGGAAATCCAAAGAACCAATAAAACGAAATGAAGAGAAAAACCGGGTGCAAACTAGCCCGACGGCACGCGCCTGTGTGCTATGTCGACTATTCCTTGCAGTGAGTGACGAATAAGAATCACATAGTATTATTCTTTGCTCTTAGCAAGCGGATGCACCGAACCAATAACTGGTCTTGCTCGGGAAAAAATGGGCTTTTACCAACTCGAGACCTCCTAACTGGCGTTTATAGCGTCCGAAGAAACTGGCACCTTGAAACGCGTCCGTCTAGGCCGGCCCATGTAACTCTCAGACTCGGTTTCATCAATTTTCTTTTCATCAGGTCATACGCCTGCTTTAGTGTCATACTCCTTCCGGCTAGGTACATCCGTTTAAGAGTCAACTAATATGGGATGAAGGAAGTATTTTTCTACTGGCATACCCTTGATACAATGGCGACCGTCATGCATGCATGGCAGGAGTCGTGGTACTACCTGTTTTCTTTTTGTTTACTTTTCCAACTACCATTTTTTTATTTACTTTTCCAACTTTGTGTGCCTTCTTTCAGATAACTTCGTTTTCTTTCTTTGCTTTCTTTCTTCTGAAGAAGGAAAGGCGATCTAGCCGCCACCACGAGGGTGACTAGCTTCCAACGATGTTCTTCGGTGGGCCCCCTCCGCTGACAATCTCGTGGTGGTCAATGGTGAGGGAGGTCACCGGATCTCACACGTGCCGGCATGTGTAGCTATATGTTAGGACCCTATTAGTTTTAGATTTTCGGTCGTTTGACATCTTGACTTCAGCGACAGCGATAATGACGCAAAACAAAGAAGCTCCAGATCTTTCTTCGATGAGGCGTCTTGCTGTCGATGATGGATTTGAGAATTAATATGTTCAATCAGGGATGTCGTGGCTGTAGCGGCGTCCCTGTGGTGGATCTTTTGCCTCAGGCTCCGCTGTTGCGACGACGTTTGCTCCAGCTCAACGCGAAGCTTGGGAGGCAATCGAGGAGCGGATGTAGATTGTGGTATGTGTCGAAGGCATCTGAGAGATAGTGGATTGTGTGTTGTTTTTATGGTTTGCAGCTGGCATGTATGGTTACTTCGCTCGATGTTTTAGTCCAGCGGAGGTGCCAAATGTGGAGTTCGATGACGTGTCCAGGGTGCAGCCCCAACCAAATTCTTTCAACAGCAATGGCTTCGCCTTTGTAAAGCCACGTTGGATGTCCGAAAAGATGCATATCAAGTTGCGTCGAACTTGGGTGAAGAAGTGATCCGTCATATTTTCATTTGGTGGTTACTACGGTGGTGCCGGAGGCAGGTCACAGGCGTTCACGTCAAGCTCAGAAGATTCTTGGGTCTTGAATATATTTTTTACTTCTTGGCCGGTGGTTTTTTTACAAAGACTAGCGTTCTAATTTATTTCCAGTTTTGTCATTTTCAGAGTTACGTGGCTTGTAACTTGACTTTTACTATATGAGTGAGACACGTACTATCACGCAAAAAATCATGCTGATACTACCAAGTCCACAGAATGCGTCTAGATAAGTAGGAAAGCAAATGAATTGAACGCATCGGCATCCCTGGCTCGTTCTTGGCTGCTGGTTCAGAAGAAAAAGGTCTACTATTGTTTTATTTGGTTTAAAAAATCACAAATTCACCAAAAGTTGATGAAATTCAATTTGTTTTGGCAAACTCTCAAAATATTTCACGAAGTCGAAAAACTTCGTGATATCAAAAAAAGTACACGAATTTGAAAAGTTCGCGAAGTACAAAAAATCCACGAACATGAAAAAAGTTCATGAACTAAAAGAATGTTCAAAAATTTCAACAAGCTTTAAGAATTTGGGAAAAGTTCATGAATTCATAAAATTATCGAAGTCGAAGAAAGTTCAGGAATTCGAAAATGTTTGGAAATTTGGCAAAAGTTTACGAATTCAAAAAGTTCACGAATTCAAAAAAATGTTCATGAAATTTAAAAAGTTTTCAAGTTTAAAAATATGTCTCAGTTTTAATAAAGTTCTCGATTTTGAATAAAAAATCATGAAATTTAAAATGGAAAAGTAAAAAATGAGAAGAAAAGGGAAAAAAATAGGAAAATGGTTCATGTATTTGAAATCTTTTTCCGATCCCTGAACCAAATTGGTGAACCTTTTTGAGATCGATGAACTTTTCCAAATCAAAAAAAAAAGAAAAAAACACGGATTTGAAAAAATATTCACAAAATGCAATGAATTTGAAAAAGGTTCATGATTTTAAATTTTTTTCAAAGAGTTGGAAAAAGGTCACGAATTGGAAAAAAATCAATAATTCGAAAAAAGTTTGTGGATTTGGAAAATGTTCATGAATTTGATGAAAGTTCATGGATTTCATAGATTCAACAATTTAAGGGATTTGATTAAAAATTGTAGGTTTGAGAAACAGTTCATGTATTAGAAAACGTTCATTGATTAAAAAAATGTAGAGAAACAAAGCTAATATGAAAATAAATACGAGACAGAAAAAATGAAAACCCCCAGAAAACCGGCCAAATAAACACATAGAAAACATCCAGAGAAAAAAAACTGGCTTGAGGAATACATGGGCCGACCCATAGAAACATTATGTGGGCGTCATGCAGTGTATACAAAGTAAGCGGCGTTAAGGCGTCGAATAGGAAATGGCTACCAACTCGCTCACTTTGGAGGAATATGCCAGACGTTTGTTTGGAAGGAATAACATGTAAGGAAATAAACTGCTAAAAATGGGTTGGGTTACTAAAAATTTTAAAATATAAAAAATAATTAATAAGTTTTCTTTTTATTGTTTTAGAATGTTTATGGATTTGAAAAACGTGATCGTAAAGTCCAAAAAATCATAAACTAGAAACTATTCATTTTTTAAAAGTTTGTGAAATATAATTTTATTTCCATGAATTTAAAATCTATAAAAATAGGAAGTAAAAAATAAAAAGGAAGAAAACATAATCAGAGACCAACAAAAACTATAGAAAACCAAGAAAACAGGGCGCAAAATACGAGCCAGAAGATACAAAGAGTGAAATAGAAAAAAAAATGGAAGAAAGACGGCAAACAAAGAAAAACTAGACAAAAACCGTTGAACATGAAGAAAAATAAATGAAGGAAAAAATATTGGTTAGGTGTTCTCGTGCTAGGCTGGCCCATTAGCAGGTGAGCGCACACGATTAGCATGGTCGTTTTCGGTCCTCTTCGATTGTGACCATCCTGAGGATTTCAAACCGACTCATGGAATCAGACAAGGGGATACCATCTCGCCATATTTATTTCTGATGGCAGCCGAAAGACTTTCTTATTAACTATAAGAGAGATGTAATGAATGTGTTTAGATTGGACTACAAGTGGCACATATGACACCTAGGGCGAGTAACTTGTTTATTTGTTGATGATAGATTGTTCTTTATGAAAGCAAACGGCCATGCAACACACGAGCGTGATGTCGCTGCTGCAAATCTTCTATATCTAAATAGCTAGCCTTCACTAACATATTTCTCTCAACATGCAAGCATGCCACATCATCAAGCAACATGCATGGCAAAAGGCCCACCACAATATTTGCGTTCATGCACAGGAAAATGTCCACCTCAATATGCAAACATAAATGAGCTATTTAATGAATATTTTACAATACATTAATCAAACACAATAAAGCATATGCATTTGCAATTTTAGTTTTCATATTATTACTATTCACGTTCCATACGAATCAAATATCACCAAAATATATTGCAAATATTCCCGCAACAACGTGCGGGGCATCATCTAGTTTATTGTAATGCCTCGTGGGCAGAAAATTAACCTTGACAAGTCGTTGTACTTTTTTTAGTAAGGAGTGCTCTAATGAACTAAGAAGGAGAAGTGAAAGATGCTTTGAATATGCAACAAGAAGTTCTTTCTAAAAAATATGTAGGGCTACCAACCGATGTTGGGAGATCGAAGAATGGTGGCTTTAAATATATGAAGGATAGAGTATGTAATAATACATGTGCGGATTGAGCCCCCACTAACATATTTCTCTCAACATGCAAGCATGCCACATCATCAAGCAACATGCATGGCAAAAGGCCCACCACAACATATGCGTTCATGCACAGGAAAATGTCCACCTCAATATGCAAACATAAATGAGATATTTCATGAATATTTTACAATACATTAATCAAACACAATAAAGCATATGCATTTGCAATTTTAGTTTCATATTATTACTATTCACATTCCATACGAATCAAATATCACCAAAATATATTGCAAATATTCCCGCAACAACGTGCGGGGTATCATCTAGTTTATTGTAATGCCTCGTGGGCAGAAAATTAACCTTGACAAGTCGTTAGTACTTTTTTAGTAAGTGCTCTAATGAACTAAGAAGGAGAAGTGAAATATGCTTTGAATATGCGACAAGAAGTTCTTTCTAAAAAATATGTAGGGCTACCAACCGATGTTGGGAGATCGAAGAATGGTGTCTTTAAATATATGAAGGATAGAGTATGTAATAATACATGTGCGGATTGAGCAAATATTATCAGTGGGAGGCAGGGAGGTTCTCATTAAGTCTGTGGCACAAGCTCTCCCAACATATGCCATGGGTTGTTTTAACAAATGCTATGGGTTGTTTTAAATTTCCAAGGGGGTTGTGTGAACATATAGAGTCACTGATTCTCATATTTTGGCGGGGAGCTAAAGAAGGTATGAGGAAGACAACGTGGGTGTCTTGAAAAGATATGACTCAACCAAACATCTAGGAGGTATGGGATTCAAGAAGATGGAATTGTTTAGCCTTGCATTATCAGCGAAGCAGGGTTAGATGCTACTGCAATTGTTGGAAATATGCCCTAGAGGCAATAATAAAATGATTATTATTGTATTTCCTTGTTCATGATAATTGTCTATTGTTCATGCTATAATTGTGTTATCCGGAAATCGTAATACATGTGTGAATACATAGACCACAACATGTACCTAGTGAGCCTCTAGTTGACTAGCTCGTTGATCAATAGATGGTTACGGTTTCCTGACCATGGACATTGGATGTCGTTGATAACGGGATCACATCATTAGGAGAATGATGTGATGGACAAGACCCAATCCTGAGCATAGCACAAGATCGTGTAGTTCGTCTTCTAAAGCTTTTCTAATCTCAAGTATCATTTCCTTAGACCATGAATTGTGCAACTCCCGGATACCGTAGGAATGCTTTGGGTGTGCCAAACGTCACAACGTAACTAGGTGGCTATAAAGGTACACTACAGGTATCTCTGAAAGTGTCTGTTGGGTTGGCACGAATCGAGACTGGGATTTGTCACTCTGTATGACGGAGAGGTATCTCTGGGCCCACTCGGTAATGCATCATCATAATGAGCTCAATGTGACTAAGTAGTTAGTCGCGGGATCATGCATTACGAAACGAGTGAAGTGACTTGCCGGTAACGAGATTGAATGAGGTATTGGGATACCGACGATCGAATCTCGGGCAAGTAACGTACCGATTGACAAAGGGAATTATATACAGGATTGATTGAATCCCCGACATCGTGGTTCATCCGATGAGATCATCGTGGAACATGTGGGAGCCAACATGGGTATTCATATCCCGCTGTTGGTTATTGGCCAGAGAGCTGTCTCGGTCATGTCTGCATGATTCCCGAACCCGTAGGGTCTACACACTTAAGGTTCGGTGACGCTAGAGTTGTTATGGGAATTAGTGTGCAGTTACCGAATGTTGTTCGGAGTCCTGGATGAGATCCCAGACGTCACGAGGAGTTCTGGAATGGTCCGGAGGTAAAGATTTATATATGGGAAGTCCTATTTTGGCCACCGGAAAATGTTCGGGATTTTTCGGTATTGTACCGGGAAGGTTCTAGAAGGTCCGGAGTGGGGCCCACCTGCATGAGGGGGCCCACATGAACGTGGGTAGTGGGGGCAAGGCCCCACACCCCTGGTCAAGGCGCACCAAGGTCCCCCCTTGGAAGGAATAAGATCATATCCTGAAGGGATAAGATCAAGATCCCTAAAAAAGGGGGATAACAATCGGTGGGGAAGGAAAATGATGGGATTTCTTTCCCCCACCTTTGCCAACGCCCCAATGGACTTGGAGGGCAAGAAACCAGCCCCCTCCACCCCTATATATAGTGGGGAGGCGTATGGGAGCCGCACCCCTTCCCCTGGCGCAGCCCTCTCCCTCCCTAACACCTCCTCCGTAGTAGTAGTGCTTGGCGAAGCCCTGCCGGAGAACTGCAAGCTCCACCACCACAACGTCGTGCTGCCGGAGCTCTCCCTCAACTTCTCCTCTCCCCTTCCTGGATCAAGAAGGAGGAGACGTCCCCGGGCTATACGTGTGTTGAACGCGGAGGCGCCGTTGTTCGGCGCTTAGCTCGGAATCAACCGCGATCTGAATCGCTGCGAGTACGACTCCTTCATCCGCGTTCTTGTAACGCTTCCGCATCGCGATCTTCAAGGGTATGAAGATGCACTCCCCTTTCTCTCGTTGCTAGTCTCTCCATAGATCGATCTTGGTGATGCGTAGAATTTTTTTAATTTCTGCAACTATCCCCAACAGTGGCATCATGAGGTAGGTCTATGCGTCGTTTCTATGCACGAGTAGAACACAAGTTGTTGTGGGCATCGACTTTGTCAATTTACTTGCCGTTACTAGTCTTATCTTGATTCGGCGCCATCGTGGGATGAAGCGGCCCAGACCGACCTTACACGTACGTTTACGTGAGACAGGTTCCACCGACTAGCATGCATTTGTTGCATAAGGTGGCTAGTGGGTGCCAGTCTCTCCCACTTTAGTCGGATCGGATTCGATGAAAAGGGTCCTTATGAAGGGTAAATAGCAATTGGTATATCACCGTTGTGGCTTTTGCGTAGGTAAGAAACGTTCTTGCTAGAAACCCATAGCAGCCACGTAAAACATGCAACAACAATTAGAGGACGTCTAACTTGTTTTGCAGGATATGCTATGTGATGTGATATGGCCAAAAGGATGTGATGAATGATATATGTGATGTATGAGATTGATCATGTTCTTGTAATAGGAATCACGACTTGCATGTCGATGAGTATGACAACCGGCAGGAGCCATAGGAGTTGTCTTAATTTATTGTATGACCTGCGTGTAATTGAAAATGCCATGTAATTACTTTACTTTATTGCTAACCGTTAGCCATAGTAGTAGAAGTAATAGTTGGCGAGACAACTTCATGAAGACACGATGATGGAGATCATGATGATGGAGATCATGGTGTCATGCCGGTGACGAAGGTGATCATGTCGCGCCTCAAAGATGAAGATCAAAGGCGCGAGATGATATTGGCCATATCATGTCACTCTATGATTTGCATGTGATGTTTATCATGTTTTTACATCTTATTTGCTTAGAACGACGGTAGCATAAATAAGACGATCCCTCATAAAAATTTCAAGAAAGTGTTCCCCCTAACTGTGCACCATTGCGAAAGTTCGTTGTTTTGAAGCACCAAGTGATGATCGGGTGTGATAGATTCTAACATTCGCATACAACGGGTGTAAGCCAGATTTACACATGCAAAACACTTAGGTTGACTTGACGAGCCTAGAATGTACAGACATGGCCTCCGAACACAAGAGACCGAAAGGTCGAATGAGTCGTATAGTGGATACGATCAACATGAAGATGTTCACCGATGATGACTAGTCCGTCTCACGTGATGATCGGACACGGCCTAGTTGACTCGGATCATGTATCACTTAGATGACTAGAGGGATGTCTATCTGAGTGGGAGTTCATTAAATAATCAGATGAACTTAATTATCATGAACATAGTCAAAAGGTCTTTGCAAATTATGTCGTAGCTTACGCTTTGGTTCTACTGTTTAAGATATGTTCCTAGAGAAAATTTAGTTGAAAGTTGTTAGTAGAAATTATGCGGAATGGGTCCGTAAACTGAGGATTATCCTCGTTGCTGCGCAGGAGGCTTATGTCCTTATTGCACCGCTCAGTGTGCTGAACCTCGAGCGTCGTCTATGGATGTGGCGAACATCTGACATACACGTTTTTGATGACTACATGATAGTTCAGTGCGTAATGCTAACGGTTTAGAATTGAGGAGCCAAAGACGTTTTTGAAACGTCGCAGAACATATGAGATGTTCCAAAGACTAAAATTGGGATTTGAGACTAGTGCCCACGTCAAGAGGTATGAGACCTCTAACAAGTTTCTTAAGCCTGCAAACTAAGGGAGAAAAGCTCAATCGTTGAGCATGTGCTCAGATTGTCTGAGTACTACAATCGCTTGAATCGAGTGGGAGTTAATCTTCCAGATGAGATAGTGATGGTTCTCCATAGTCACTGCCACCAAGCTATTAGAGCTTCACGATGAACTATAACATATCAGGGATAGACATGATGATCCTTGAGCAATTCGCGATGTTTGACACCGCGAAAGTAGAAATCAAGTAGGAGCATCAATTGTTGATGGTTAGTAAAACCACTAGTTTCAAGAAGGGATACTTCATGAAACGCAAATCAGTTGCTGCTCTAGTGAAGAAACCCAAGGTTGAACCCAAACCCGAGACTGAGTGCTTCTGTAATGAGGGGAACGGTCACTGAAGCAGAACTACCATAGATACTTGGTAGATGAGAAGGCTGGCAAGGTCGACAGAAGTATTTTGGATATATGTTATATTAATGTGTACTTTACTAGTACTCCTAGTAGCACCAGGGTAATAAATACCGGTTCGGTTGCTAAGTGTTAGTAACTCGAAATAAAAGGCTACGGAGACTAGCTAAAGGTGAGATGACGATATGTTGGAAGTGTTTCCAAGGTTGATGTGATCAAACATCGCACACTCCCTCTACCATCGAGATTGGTGTTAAACCTAAATAATTGTTATTTGGTGTTTGCGTTGAGCATAGACATGATTGGATTATGTTTATCGCAATACGGTTATTCATTTAAGGAGAATAATGATTACTCTGTTTATTTGAATAATACCTTCAATGGTCTTGCACCTAGAATGAATGGTTTATTGAATCTCGATCGTAGTGATACACATGCTCATGCCAAAAGATATAAGATAGTAATGATAGTACCACATACTTGTGGCATTGCCATTTGAGTCATATTGGTATAAAACGCATGAAGAAGCTCCATGTTGATGGATCTTTGGACTCACTCGTTTTTTGAAAAGTTTGAGACATGCGAACCATGTCTATTGGTTTATACGCATGAAGAAACTCCATGCAGATGGATCGTTTGGACTCACTTGATTTTGAATCACTTGAGACATGCAAATCATACCACATGGGCAAGATGACTGAAAGGCCTCTTTTTCAGTGAGATGAAACAAGGGAGCAACTTGTTGGAAGTAATACATTTGATGTGTGCAATCCAATGAGTGCTGAGGCATGCAGTGAATATCGTTATGCTCTTACTTCACAGATGATTTGAGTAGATTCTAAGTATATTTACTTGATGAAACACAAGTCTGAATTATTGAAAGGTTCAAGTAATTTCAGAGTGAAGTTAAAGATCGTCGTGACAATAGGATAAAATGTCTATGATGTGATCATAGAGATGAATATCTGAGTTACGTGTTTGGTACACAATTAAGACATTGTGGAAATTGTTTCACAACTAATGCCGCCTGGAACACCATAGTGTGATGGTGTGTCCGAACATCATAGCTGCACCCTATTGGATGTGGTGCATACCATGATGTCTCTTATCGAGTTACCACTATCATTTATGGGTTAGGCATTAGAGACAACCGCATTCACTTTAAATAGGGCACCACGTAATTCCGTTGAGATGACACCATATGAACTATGGTTTAGAGAAACCTAAGCTGTCATTTCTTAAAAGTTTGGGGCTGCGACGCTTATGTGAAAAGGGTTTAGCCTGATAAGCTCGAACCCAAAGCGGATAAATGCATCTTCATAAGACACCCAAAACAGTTGGGTATACCTCCTATTTCAGATCCGGAAGCAAAAGTGATTGTTTCTAGAAACGGGTCCTTTCTCGAGGAAAAGTTTCTCTCGAAAGAATTGGGTGGTAGGATGGTGGAGACTTGATGAGGTTATTGAACCGTCACTTCAACCAGTGTGTAGTAGGGCACAAGAAGTTGTTCCTGTAGTGCCTACACCAATTGAAGTGGAAGCTGATGATAGTGATCATGAAACTTTGGATCAAGTCACTACCAAACCTCGTAGGTCGACAAGGATGCGTACTATTTCAGAGTGGTACATAATCCTGTCTTGGAGGTCATGTTGCTAGACAACAATGAACCTACGAGCTATGGAGAAGCGATGGTGGTCCCGGATTCCGGCAAATGGCTCGAGGCCATAAAATCCGAGAGGATCCATGTGTGAAAACAAAGTATAGACTTTGGAAGAACTACTTGATGGTCGTAAGGCTATTAGGTACAGATGGATTTTAAAAGGAAGACGGACAATGATGGTAAGTATCACCATTAAGAAAGCTCGACTTGTCGTTAAGATGTTTTCTGACAAGTTCAAGGAGTTGACTACGGTGAGACTTTCTCACTCATAGCGATGCTAAGAGTCTGTTGGAAATGTATTAGCAGTTACTGCATTATTTATGAAATCTTGCAGATAGGATGTCAAAACATTGTTTCCTCGACAATTTTCTTGAGGAAAGATTGTATGTGATACAACTAGAAGGTTTTTGTCAATCCTAAAAGATGCTAACAAGTATGCAAAGCTCCAGCAATCCTTCTAAGGACTGGAGTAAGCATCTCGGAGTTGGAATATACGCTTTGATGAAATGATCAAAGATTTTGGGTTTATACAAAGTTTATGAGAAACTTGTATTTCCAAAGAAGTGAGTGGGAGCACTATAGAATTTCTGATGAGTATATGTTGTTGACATATTCTTGATCAGAAATGATGTAGAATTTCTGGAAAGCATATAGGGTTATTTGAAAAGTGTTTTTCAATGGAAAACCTGGATTAAGCTACTTGAACATTGAGCATCAAGATCTATAAGGATAGATCAAAAACGCTTAATAGTACTTTCAAATGAATACATACCATGACAAGATTTTGAAGGAGTTCAAATAGATCAGCAAAGAAGGAGTTCTTGGTTGTGTTATAAGGTGTGAGCATTGAGTAAGACTCAAGATCTGACCACGGCAGAAGAGAGAGAAAGGACAAAGGTTGTCCCCTATGCTTTAGACATAGGCTCTATAGTATGCTATGCTGTGTACCGCACCTGAAGTGTGCCTTGCCATGAGTCAATCAAGGGGTACAAGAGTGATCCAGGAATGGATCACATGACAGCGGTCAAACTTATCCTTAGTAACTAGTGGACTAAGGAATTTTCTCGATTATGGAGGTGGTAAAAGAGTTCGTCGTAAAGGGTTACGTCGATGCAAACTTTGACACTAATCCGGATGACTCTGAGTAGTAAACCGGATTCGTATAGTAGAGCAGTTATTTGGAATAGCTCCAAGTAGCACATGGTAGCTGCATCTACAAGATGACATAGAGATTTGTAAAACACACACGGATCTGAAAGGTTCAGATCCGTTGACTAATAACCTCTCTCACAAGCGAGATATGATCAAACCCCATGGGTGTTGGATTCATTACAATCACATAGTGATGTGAACTAGATTATTGACTCTAGTGCAAGTGGGAGACTGTTGGAAATATGCCCTAGAGGCAATAATAAAATGGTTATTATTGTATTTCCTTGTTCATGATAATTGTCTATTGTTCATGCTATAATTGTGTTATCCGGAAATCGTAATACATGTGTGAATACATAGACCACAACATGTACCTAGCGAGCCTCTAGTTGACTAGCTCGTTGATCAATAGATGGTTACGGTTTCCTGACCATGGACATTGGATGTCGTTGATAACGGGATCACATCATTAGGAGAATGATGTGATGGACAAGACCCAATCCTGAGCATAGCACAAGATCGTGTAGTTCGTCTGCTAAAGCTTTTCTAATGTCAAGTATCATTTCCTTAGACCATGAGATTGTGCAACTCCCGGATACCGTAGGAATGCTTTGGGTGTGCCAAAGTCACAACGTAACTAGGTGGCTATAAAGGTACACTACAGGTATCTCTGAAAGTGTCTGTTGGGTTGGCACGAATCGAGTCTGGGATTTGTCACTCCGTATGACGGAGAGGTATCTCTGGGCCCACTCGGTAATGCATCATCATAATGAGCTCAATGTGACTAAGTAGTTAGTCGCGGGATCATGCATTACAGAACAAGTAAAGTGACTTGCCGGTAACGAGATTGAACGAGGTATTGGGATACCGACGATCGAATCTCGGGCAAGTAACGTACCGATTGACAAAGGGAGTTGTATACAGGATTGATTGAATCCCCGACATCATGGTTCATCCGATGAGATCATCGTGGAACATGTGGGAGCCAACATGGATATCCAGATCCCGCTGTTGGTTATTGGCCAGAGAGCTGTCTCGGTCATGTCTGCATGATTCCCGAACCCGTAGGGTCTACACACTTAAGGTTCGGTGACGCTAGAGTTGTTATGGGAATTAGTGTGCAGTTACTGAATGTTGTTCGGAGTCCCGGATGAGATCCCGGACGTCACGAGGAGTTCCGGAATGGTCCAGAGGTAAAGATTTATATATGGGAAGTCCTATTTTGGCCACCGGAAAATGTTCGGGATTTTTCGGTATTGTACCGGAAAGGTTCTAGAAGGTTCCGGAGTGGGGCCCACCTGCATGGGGGTCCCACATGAACATGGGTAGTGGGGGCAAGGCCCCACACCCCTGGTCAAGGCTCACCAAGATCCCCCCTTAGAAGGAATAAGATCATATCCCGAAGGGATAAGATCAAGATCCCTAAAAAAGGGGGATAACAATCGGTGGGGAAGGGAAATGATGGGATTTCTTCCCCCCACCTTTGCCAACGCCCCAATGGACTTGGAGGGCACGAAACCAGCCCCCTCCACCCCTATATATAGTGGGGAGGCGCATGGAAGCCGCACCCCTTCCCCTGGCGCAGCCCTCTCCCTCCCCAACACCTCCTCCTCCGTAGTACGTAGTGCTTGGCGAAGCCCTGCCGGAGAACTGCAAGCTCCACCACCACATCGTCGTGCTGCCGGAGCTGTCCCTCAACTTCTCCTCTCCCCTTGCTGGATCAAGAAGGAGGAGACGTCCCCGGGCTGTACGTGTGTTGAACGCGGAGGCGCCGTTGTTCGGCGCTTAGATCGGAATCAACCGCGATCTGAATCGCTGCGAGTACGACTCCTTCATCCGCGTTCTTGTAACGCTTCCGCATCGCGATCTTCAAGGGTATGAAGATGCACTCCCCTCTCTCTCGGTGCTAGTCTCTTCATAGATTGATCTTGGTGATGCGTAGAATTTTTTAATTTCTGCAACGATCCCCAACAGCAATATCTGAGCAACCTGAGTGTGTAGATCTTAAAGGCACGATACTATCCTAACATCTTGTTGCCGAGTTATGCTCTCGGCCCTCACAGATATGGAGGTCAGTACTAGATGACCGTGAGGTGCTCAAACAAGGCATAACTAACATAACTGGACATGGAAGAACAACCAATATCTAGAATGATAATTGGTTGCCGAGGGAGAACATGATGAGCCTATTGGCACCCGTTAGAAACAACAAACTATAATTTGTCCATGAGTTAATTGACCAAGCAGCCATGGCATGGAATGAGGATACCATTGAGGAACATTCTATGCCGATGGATGCAGAGGTAATCAAGAAGATTCCTTTGCCCACAATGTCATTTGAGAATGAATGGGCCTGGTACTGGGAGAATTAGGCGACTTTTCAGTTAGGTTAGCATACCACATGCTGATCGATACTCGTAATCAAAGAGAGTCTTGGCTTAATGGAACATCAGGAGCTTCTAACCCCCGGTGTTGAAGGCAAAGCATGGACTAGAATGTGGAAGCATAACATCCAATCAAAAGTGAAGGTGTTTGCATGGCGTTTGGCACGTTAGAGCCTGCCTACTGCTGACGTGGCGCATCATCGCAACCGAAAAAATACCTACATAGTGTGTGAAATCATGGAGGACTTATGGAGACTCTCCCTACTCAAGTGCAGGTGGCTAGAAGTGTGTTGGTTTAGTAGATGAGAGTTTATATGATGAGTTGAAGCAATGTGGAGAACCACGAGCAAAGAATTGGTTATTTGATCTTGAAGACATCCTCTCATAGCAGGATTATCTGACAACAATCGTTACTATCTGGGCGATTTGGAAGGCCAAGAGAGATATCATGTATGAAGGTAAACACCAAAGCCCTCTAGCGACGAATGGTTTCATCGGAAACTTACTGCATGAATTGAAGGCAATTAAAAAGCTTCCAGTGCATGCACCAAGGGTTGTTTATCAACTCCATCCTGGTGGGTTCCTCTGCCTGCCGAAACTGATAAAAGGGAATGTGGATGGAGCAGTGTCTATTGCAGAAAGGAGGAGTGTACCGGCGACCATGTTCAGGCCAGGGGATGGATAATTTCTCCATGCTTCGACATGTGTGTATGAAGGTGTGATTGACCCAGCTTTTGTGGAGGCCGTGGCGTGTCACGAAGCATTGTATCTGACGAAGGATCTTAGCGTAACAAATTAAAAAAGAAAGCAAGGGAACTGATGTAATGGTGATCAAGGAGGTTGAAGTTAAACATGGAAGATTTTCGATAAAGAGTGTATTTTATTGGTTCAAAATGAAGCATCAAGAGGTTACAAGCACAATGAGTACACATATGTACTGTGCATAGTTAGGGTGCACACAACCAAAATCAACACACGCACACAAAAAACCACGCCAACAAATAGCAAAGTCATATAAGACCAAAGCAATGCCCATACGAGGACAAAAAAGCAAAGATCAGATCCGCTGGGCAAACTACAACAATAAGCATATCCACACCAGCCATGTCATGACACTACACAAATGAGTAGGTTCTTCAGCAGCAATGCCTTCAGGAAGGGTGCAACGCTCAAGCGCTGCCGTAACCGGATCCGGCCACCCAAATCCAGAATCTAGGTTTCGCCCTAAAGTACCAACATGAGCATATCCATGCAGTGCCTTCAACAGGTAATAACGTAAAACATCACTATTGCGAGGTATAACCAGCTCTGTCGGACCTAGGCTTTCAACCTGGAGCTTGAGACTGGGTTCTCAAGTAGCACAACCATCGACATCTTCATGTATTGTCGCCACCACTTTTTCGTGGTCCCTATAGATATATGTGATGTCTGCACAACCATCCCCCGTGTCAAGCCTTCGTCATCCTGCATCTCACCGCCATAGCCGGCCACCGGATCTGGAGGGAGGAACCCTCATGAGGACCTTTGGTGGCCATCATAATTCGCAACAAGCCTCCCGCCGCACCGCACAAACCTACCAGAACCACCGCCTCCTTCTGATGTGCAACCATTGTGGTCATCACTGAGATAAGAAGAATCCAACGTGTGCCCCAACCGCCATCCACCGCGAGGGCTTTGCCAATGGCACACAGACATCAGTGAGGAGGCACTGCTTGAGTCCTGATCCGATTTTTTTTGGTGTCAGGTCTGCAGACCGTGCCGCCGCGAAGACCACCGCCGCCCATACACACTGTGCCACATCCATCTGCTCAGCGCCAAGCCGATGACGAAGTAGCCATGCCGGATCCAAGCACCATCATCACGGCGCCGCCGCCCCTGTCCACGAGAAGCTCGCCGCCGTGTCCGAGAGCCACCCATGCCATGAGCAAGATCCCCACCACCACCGTCGACCACACAGCTTCGCCTGTGGCATCCTCCGATGGCGGCGGAGAGGAGGAAGGGAAGATTTGTGGGTTTACAAAGAAAGTGACAATCCTCTATATGATCAGCTATCTTTAAGTTACCGTTAACATTGTAGGTTTACACAGAAATTGACGATCCTCGAGAGACGAGACGACTGGACCAAGGCGAGAGTCGTTGTCATGCCGCCGGCGGACGGCTGTCCTGTGCCCTTAAATTAATTAACTCTGGGAATTATTTAAATTCACACCTGATAATGGAGTACTACCACGGTTCCTTCGGCCAGCAAACTTGCACACCATTGCTCCAGCTACACTCCATTCCTTGGCAGCAGGCCACGCGGTCCACCTCCACCCACTCCGGCGCCGATAACAGGTAACCCGTCTATCATGCACCTGCCGGTGCAGCCTTCCTTTTGCTGAAGCTGTCGGGCGAGCAGCGACCTGGTTCTTCTTTGCAGGATCGGACGACGGACCGATGTCGGAGACGCAACCACCCTCGCCATCCTCGTGGTCGGCCATCCCGCTGGACCTGGCCGGGCTGGTGCTCCGGCTCCTCCCCGCGTGCGCCGACCGCGCCCGCTTCGCCGCGGTATGCCCGCAGTGGCGCGCCGCCGCGCTGCACCACCGCGTTCTCCCGGTGCTGCCGCTGCTCGCGCTCCGGGACGGCACCTTCTACAGCCTCCCTTACAGCAAGCGCTTCCGCTTCCCCGGCTGCGGCTTCGCGGGGTACAACAGCGCCTGCGGCCGCTGGCTCGCCTTCTTGCGCGACGACGGATGCTTCCTCGTGGATCCATTCACCGGCGCCACCGTGACGCTCCCTGCACTCTCTCACGTCCGGCTCCGTCCAGCGCATGCGGACCTGAAGCACATACCAGAGCACGAGCGGCACACCCGCGGCACATGGTTGCTTATCAGAAACGCGGACACTCTCCTGCTGAGTAAGCTGATACTGTGCTCGCCAAACCTCGCCGCTGCATTTGTCTGCCATGAAATGCTCGGCCAGATCCTGATGTGCCGGCCAGGGGCTACCTCGTGGTCGGTACGCGCGTACGATGAGTGCAAGGATTACAAAGATATGGCGTTCTACCAGGGCAAGCTCTACGCCGTTGACTATGGCGAGGACCTCTTCGTGGTGAACATCGGCCAGGACGAGAGCACCGGCGACCCGCAGATTTCTCGGATCGGACGGATCATCAATTGCGATCCATGTGATCTTGATTGGACGCCAAGCAACAGCACCATCAAGATCAAGGTTTACCTGGTCGAATCATGTGGCAAGCTGCTAATGGTACGCAGGAAGATCTGGTGCAGGCTGGTGCTGGACCATGTTTTGGCTGGAGAGAGCGAGTTCGAGGTGTTCGAGGCTGACTTCAAGCGCTCACGGTGGGTCAGCGTGACGACCTTGGGAGAGGACATAGTGCTTTTTGTTGGGCGGAGCTACTCACGGACCGTTCCCGTGTCTCAGTACGGGATGAAGGGCGATCGGATCTATTTCTTGGACGATGATGAATATTACAAGGGCTATAGCCACGAGAACAATGACGCTTCCATCGGTGTATACGACATGGCAGACGGCGAGGTCTCATCCCCTCTGCCGATGGTCTCATGGAAACGTGATAGGGATAGAAACAAGATGCGTCAGACGACATGGCTACTTCCGTGAGACTGAACCTTGACTGAAGTTGTGCTGCTTTGCAAGGCGTCAGTATCTATCTGGCTACGGTGAGTTACACACGGGCTACTATTCCTTGCACACACGGGCTTTTGTAAAAAAACATGGTTTCAAAAATGGAACAGTGTGTGATACATTGCACATGTTTTTTTTTGCAAAATTGTGTGTGTGTGTGATATACCCTATCATTGCACAACATTTTAAAAAAACAACCGTGTTTAAAAAAGTATCAGTGTGTGACACATAGCACATGTTTTTTTTTTTTCAAAAAACGTGTGTGCTCTAGTCTTCTATCGCACACAGTTTGAAAAATGCAATCGCGCGTGATGTCTTGCATTACCTTTTTTTAAAGAAAAATGGTTTTTGCGATAGGTTTGAAGTCGAATTGACCTTGAAACTGTTTCTACACTCAACCTACAACTTATCATCATTCATGCTCAATTTTGACATTCTCCAGGGTTTATTTGCTATATTTAAGTCATTAAGTTCATTTTTAGGTGTTTAACGGATATAACTCCAAATTACAAGTACATGAAATAGTGCACAAAAATGTTTTGAAAAATCATATTTAGAGTCTTGTGTATATTTGTATGCCTTATACAAAAAGTGTGAGAAATTTTAAAGATCTTTGTGGCAAGGTTCAACCACAAACATTGAGTTTAATGTTTTTTATATTCTTGAAAAAATAAATGAAGTCTGAAAAACACGAACCTTGGCATGGTGTCATGATATGACCTTATTATTCTGTAGTAAAAAACTGAGAAGATTTCACAAAAGTTCCCATGTACACTCCTTAGAAACCGATACATCTTTTGAGAAAAAAATCATGGTTTCGAGAGGGAATGCGTCGGGTTTGAAGGAGAATTAAAATTTCCTTTATCATTTGACCTTGATTTTTTCTCTATACTCGAATTACAACATAGAATCAATGAAGTTCAAATTTGGCAATTTTGGGGTTCATTTGCTATATTTAAGTGATTGTGAGCATTTCTAGGCATTTAACTGATATAATTTTAATTTGAACTACAGATACATGAATTAGTGTAGAAAATGGTTTCAAAAATCATATATTGGGTCTTGAGTATATTTGTATGTCTTATACAAGCAATGAAAAAAAATAAAGACCTCTATGGCAAGAGTCAATTACAAACATAGAGTTTATTGTTTTTTAAAATTCAAGAAATTGCAAATGAAGTGTGGAAAACATAAAATTTTCCACGGTATCATGATATGACCTCAATACGTTGTGGTAGCAAATTGAGAAGGTTTGGGAAAAAACTTAGCATGTACACTGCTTAAAATCCGGACCATCTCCGAGCAAGAATCGTGGTTTCGAGAGTGAACGCATCAACTTTATAGGAGAATTGGCAATTCCTCCATTGTCTGGTCTTGAAGCTTTTTCTACACTCAACATAAAGATGGCATACTCCATGTTCAAATTTGGCATTTATTAGTGTTGGAGAACGTAGTAATTTCAAAAAAATTCCTACGCACACGCAAGATCATGGTGATGTATAGCAACGAGAGGGGAGAGTGTTGTCCACGTACCCTCGTAGACCGAAAGCGGAAGCGTTAGCACAACGCGGTTGATGTAGTCGTACGTCTTCACGATCCGACTGATCCAAGTACCAAACGCACGGCACCTCCGAGTTCAGCACACGTTCAGCTCGATGACGTCCCGCGAGCTTCGATCCAGCAAAGCTTCGCCGGAGAGTTTCGTCAGCACGACGGCGTGATGACGGTGATGATGATGCTACCGACATAGGGCTTCGCCTAAGAACCGTTATGATATGATCGAGGTGGATTATTGTGACAGCCTGATTTTTGGCCCTTTCTTTTTCTTTTGTTTTTCTGAGGTTTTTGCTTGAGTTTTCTTTTTTCCGTGGCTTTGTGGTCTGGAAAGTGAAGAAGATGAACTCTTCTTTACTTCCAGAGTGGCTTGTCATATCCAAATCCTTCCCTAGACCCTGTCATTTTCATCCTAGCCCAAATCCCAATATTCTTTTTATTGGGAATATTCCTTTTCTATTAAAGGAATAACTCAAATTGCCCTAGGTTGTGAAGCAACCTTTATTTCCATCAGTCCTAAAATTCCCAAATAATTCTCATAAATTATTTGGGTCATATCTATCTCAAATATGGCAAAATATTTCATTTGTCATGTTTATCATCATGCTCAAATAATTCATTTCCCATTCTGCCCTAAATGGCACATTGTGAAGCAAGTGCTATTTTTCATTTCCCAATTGACCTCAAACTCCTTGGACACCTTTTCCTGTCCATATCGTTGCCACATGCCAAAATGCAACCTCATTTGCCTACTAATTATTTAAGTATGATTTCCAAAGTTTCTATCCAGAAAGAAGCTTTGTGAAGGACTAGGCATATCCAAATGAGTTGTCATTTTGCATGATCCCGCATATCATCATATCATAGCCCTCCACCAAAGTAGAGCTCATGTCATGCCTCCATGAGAGCTCATCTTCTATTCTTTGATTCTGTCAAAAATTTCAGTATGTGAAGCAAGTATATTTTATCTTGCTCCATTATGGTTGCCAATTTTTCTAGGCCTTCTATTATCCATATAACCTACCTCCACCCATTTTGGGCATGGTTCATCAAGCCATTATTCCTCTAGAATTTTTGCAAGTTTCTGTCCAGAGGAGATGTTTGTGAAGCAAGTACCAGTTTGGCTTGGCCAATTGGGACGAGACTTTTTGAGCATCTTCATAGGACCAAATGACTATGCCTTGCCCAATTTGAGCTCAAGTTTATGCTTCATCAGAGTGCATCATCCTAATCTAGTTTCTGGACCAGTTTATGTGGTTGTTAAGCAACTACATTAAATATTGATCCTAATCCTCTCCAAGTTACCAGGGTGAAAGTCCTTCTTAGCCTAAACCTACCAGACAACTCCATTGCTTCCAAACTTCGTCCTGTTGATCAGCAGTGTTCATCCAAGTTTACTGCAGTAAACTTCAGAGGATGATTACCTGTTAACCATAGTAGTTTTCACCGAACTACCACCTCAGTTGTAACCTCCCCTGGATGAACTACGCACTAGACAATGTTTGCAAGCCTTTGGCACTTTCTCCTCGCCAGCTCACGTGGTCACCACCTCTCTGGCATGCCATGGCCGCGTCCAGAATGGCTTCTTGCTCGGGCCCCTCTCCCTCTCGGTGTCTTCGCGTTCACGAGCATGTCTAATAGATTTACCGCGTCGTCGCCGTCCTCCTGGACCTCTCTCCCCCTCCGTCAGCCCCTCCGCCAGCGCTCGTCGCCGCGCGCCCACGGGCACACTGTGGCCGACCGAGCTTTAATGGCGGCGTGGCCGTTTCCCCTCTTGTCCCCGAGCTCTGCTCGTCCCTGTGCACCTCTGTAGCGCGTCCTCTTCTCCCTCGTCGTGATCCAGCGCCCTCCCGTGATCGCTGCCGTCGCCAGAGCCTTGGCCGAGCGCGAGCGGCTGCACCCGAGCTTGCTCTCCTCGCCCCGCCTATTTATAGGCCTTCCCCGAGCCCTTCGAGCACAACATCGGCCTCCCCTCACTCCCAGCTCCCTCCCCAATCAGTCAGCCGAACCGGAGGACCTCTCCCCGCTGCCCATCGCCTCCATGGCCGCCGTCGGGCTCCGCTCGAATCCGAGCAGCCCCGAGCTCCTCCCCTCCTTCTACCACCACCAGTAGAACATCACCACTCCGGCGACCATCCCCATGCCCTTTTCCTCTCGCCGGAGCCGCTATGGCCTCGAGTCCCATCTCCACCCGAAGCCCCCTCCACCGGAGTGCTTGCTGCTCTCAACCCCGCCCTCCTCGAGGTCCGTTCTGTCCTCGAGCGGGTCGGCCTCGTCACCCTGAGCATGTGGGTAGGTCGAGCGCCGCCTACGGTGGCCGGAGTCGCCGGCGGTCGTCGTCGGGGCGGCCGGCCTCGCCTCTGCCTCAGCGCGCGTCAGGAGGAAGGAGCCAGGAGGAGAGAGATGGGTAAGGCGGACCCCACCTGTAAGCCTCTAAGCCGCCCGACCCCGCCTTGCCATGCTGGATAAGTGGAGGCGTGTTCCTCGGAATACGTCTTCCCAACTGGAAAGCGTAGTTTCGTTCTGTTTCAGCTCAAAATGTGTTTTCTCTGTTCTGAAAGCGTATTTTGCTAAAATGTGTTTTCTGTTTTTCAGCTCAGGGGCCTGTTTGTAGAGTTTATTTTACAAATTGGTCCCTGGAGTTCAAACTATCATATCTTTTTGCTCCCAACTCAAAATGAGGTGATTCCAAAGCCCACTTCTTTGTCTCGTCGAGCCTGTTCTGTTGGTTTCATTTTCACTATGCTTTGACACTGTGAAAATGAGCTTTTTGCCCTTGCACGTAAACAGCCCCTCCGAGAGAGAACTGTTTCCGGCAAATCTTTCCACGGCTTCACCGCACTTCTCCCGGTGATTTCTTCCACCCCAGGCAAGCCACAATACCCACTTGCATGATAGTCATGCAGTAGCCATGGTTTTCAACTCAAATATTTATTAAATGATTGCTTGTTTAAAATATGGTTATCGTTGTTTCGGTAATGCTTCTGGGTTAGTGCTTACTTTCTTACTATGTTGTTATGCACCTAGTTATCAGGCCCTGCTAGTGCTAGTATTCCTTTCATATGCTTATGCTTGCTAGTAGTACATGTTGATGTTGGTGATGGTCTTCGGTGCATGACTACCGTCTGTCCCGAGTACCGTTGTTATGCATGTTCCATTGCATCCAGTTGGTTAAATGATTGCATGGTAGCATTGTTGATATGTCTTGCATGATATTTATTGTTGATGCTAGTGGCCATGCTAGGTTTCTATGAGTAGTGTTGTACTTGTGATATTCATGCTCGTCATTATACTATGCTCAGTTGGATATGATTCATTGTGGATATGGTGGATAGTTATGTTGCACCCCGTGCTTATGTTGATATCATGTTTATGCATTATTGCATCATGTTATTTTATCATGGCTCAGCATATTGCATTCAAGTTTAACCGGATTAAATTAAACTTGAACAACTGTTGGCTGAGTCATGGTGCCACCAAATCGAGCTGACCAGTGCAACCACACTTGCCTTATGGGGGGTCCTAACTGGGTCTATTGCCGTGCCTCTCACCGGTGCCTCCAACTAGGTAAGGTTATGGGCATGCGTACCCTGATCAGGTAAGCAGACATAACCTTGTGTGCCCGTAGTTGGATGATAAGCGCTTTTGTCCCTGTTTGGGACGGACCACGACGGTGGTCGTTGTGTCTTTGGTAGACACGGGGCCACCCAGGACTAGCCCAATGGGGAGTGAGTCGGAGTGGACGGGAGAGTGTCATGGCAGTAGATCAGTTTTGTCGGAACGCCGTTGGTCCACCCGAATGGGAGTGCGAGGCCATGAGTTCCGTGGTGTGGGTACAGTGTACTAACCTCTGCAGAGTGTATATTAAATCTATCGATAGCCGCGCCCGTGGATAAGGGCCCAGTTCGTAGTCAGTCCCACTGTGAGTCAACAATATTAATAATAACTTGATTAATGACACCCCTGGTTCGATGATGAGTTAAGTTGGTTGTGATCGCCGGAAAGATCACCGTTTGAGACCAAGTGTTGGTCATGGTTGTGATCGCCGGAATGATCACTGTGGTATCGAGGATACCGAGTTGTTGGATATTCGTGATGTTGTGTGAGAATCGTGGGTAAAGATCAAGCTCCTTGTGGTCATGTGATGGCTACCACGGTATTGTTTATACCAAGCTTGATTTGATCCTGAGATGATCGTGTAATGTCCGAAGTTGGTAAGTGATGCATGTGATGGTTACGAGGTAACCCGAGCAGAATAAATGGTGCATGTAGTGTCATCATGTTGCATGCTAGTATCGCCAGGTTTATATGTACATGCCATGCTCATATTGTTCTAGCAGTATTATGTTCATGTTGTTCATGCCATGATGATCTCATGATAATTCCTGCTTAACCTGTAATTGCCATGCTGTTGTTTGTCTTGAATGCTTCTGGTTAATTGTGAGCTTGCAAGTACATTCAATGTACTGACCTGGCGTGTCATGCCAGCTTGCAGGTCGTGCCTGGATTGCTTGCTTGTTTGGTGTTGTTCCTGTGTTCGCGAGCTAGGATAAGCGTTCCAGCCAGAGTCCCTGCGGAGTGGAGTTCACCACCGTTGTCGTTGTTCCGCTGCTAGAAGTTTTTCCGCTGCTTCGAGTTGTTCTACTGCTTGCATAGAGCAACTGAGGATGGCGTAGTGTCGCCGTGCCGATGTTATTCATTTTAATATGGGAGACCTTGTATTCATATTCGTGTAATAATAGTAAGCTTGTTTGTTCTATGCTAAGCAGTGCCGTATTCCAGAAGACTTCTCCTCGATCTCTGGGCTGGAATACGGGGCGTTCTAGTTTTCTCTGAGCCGGGGTGCCACAGGCTTGGTATCAGAGCGGGTCTGGCTGTAGGATGCCCTAGCCCACGCGAATGTTAGAAAGCGGTAGTATAGACCCCAGTTGGTTTGTTGCACTTGATTGTTGCATTTGTTTGTCGCATAACATGCATATAGATTATTATTTTGTCACTAACGGTTAATCTTGTGAGTGTAGGTGGCATCGTTTTCGGTCCACCGCCTGCACCCTCCTTCTTAGCATGTCTGCTCTTTGGTGTTCGGCATCATCTCTGTCCCAGCAGAGTGATGCCCTGGTACCCAGAGTTCCAGACACCATTTGCAGGAGTTATGCTCAGGTGTCGCGTATATTTTTCCGCCACCCACCCATATTATTTCGGTAATAGAATTGTTTCTATCCCGAATCATGTCATCCATCTCGCCCCTCTGGCAACCCTTACTGATCTTGGTTATCAGAAAAGGGCAATGCCAGTGAGCCTTGTTTTCCACCGCTACCCTACCCAGTCATTCTATTCTTTGGACGTGTACAAATCCCTTTCGTACGCTTGATGATGATGTGGTCGTGACTTTTGTGTCTTGCTACTTGATCGTCAAGTCCGTCCTCACCTGTGTATCCATCCAGATCCAGCCACTGTTCAGCCAGTGCTTGGTGTAGCTTCGGTTACGCCAACTCCTTCCACACATGGATATAATTTTCGTGCACACCGCCACAACATATTAGACCGTAATACCGGAGTTTCCATGCGATTTGTGTGCTTAGGTGTGCATGCATATTATGGTGTGAGTAGCAGTAATATGTGATGATTGCTTGATTAATTATATTAGTAGTATGCTTGGGTGCTTTTGTTTTAGTTGTTTCTTTTGTTTCTTTCTTTGGGCCTTCGGTGTTACAAATTTTTCCCCTATTAAAGTTGCTCGTCAGCCGACACCGGACCCGAAGAGTCAACAAGAAATGCATATATTTGGAAACTCAGCTAAACAGAATGGAATAGTCAGCAGACTGCAGTGAAATTGGAAATAGCTCGTCAGAATACAAAAGAAATTCTGGATGGAATGTCAGTATAAAGTTTGCATTAACGTACACTCCTCCCAACAGTATGGAAGTCTCAGCCGACTGTATTCAGATTGGGGGATATCTGATCATATTACTGAGTGTCAAGTCTCCCTCAGCGTGCACTCCTCATAGCAGAAATGATCAAATCAGCAAGAAGATAAATTGTGTGCAAGGTTGACAGAATATTATCAAAGGTATGGCTCAGATACAAGTTTAATTTTTTGTTGAGGATGATTTTGGAACCCGATGTACCTGGAAGCAAGCAAAAATATGGAATGTACTCAGAAAGGAGGATAGTCCTGCAAAACCCCGTTTCATACAAGAAATCAATAATAAAAATATTAAGATGGTTATATATGTGGAAATCGGTCCGCATATCACAATAAGAAGCTTCTGGTGTAAGCAACCCAATCTGCCCTCGCAAGATACCCGAGAAGCTTCCAAGGCAAGATTCATCTATCTTCCTCAGTACGATACATGGATGATTTCCCGTACAAGGTACTCTGCCTTCTTCAGTAGGCAACCAGAAAAAAACTTCCGGCATAAGGTACTGAGTCTTTCCCCAGCAAAGTCTTTAAGGGGGTAAGCTTCTGAAACACGATACCAGTCTTCTTCAGCAAGCCGTCCGATGAAAGTTTCGAGCACAAGCCAGCCAATCTTCCTCAGTAAGACATTGGTACAAGGTAGTACGTTGTGAATTGACAGCATATGGCAGTGAATCCCAAGCATCAGATCGGCAACATTTTGGTCAGAAGCAAGAATCAGTCAGAATACACGTCTGTCTCGGGAATCAGATTCTCATATATATGCGGTGAGCATACCACCAAGATCTTACAAGTCACTCGGATGAGGATCTGACAACCACGTGAG
Organism: Triticum aestivum; assembly: GCF_018294505.1. NCBI lineage: Eukaryota > Viridiplantae > Streptophyta > Magnoliopsida > Poales > Poaceae > Triticum > Triticum aestivum. Next base: position 504,709,842 of record NC_057799.1, read on the forward strand.
GATGGTTAAGAGAAGAAAGCCAGTATACACAGCAGTGTGACAAAGGGATTATGAGGATTGACGACATCAATGAGCTCAATACAAGTACCTGTGAACCTGGAAAATGATCCTGATGAGCCCTTGTCCCCTTTTTCTCCAATGACGGCACCACGCCCGTGATCTAAGCTGTTTTTAGCTATCCAGGGTGGATGCCGATTTTTATTTCTCTCTTCAACTACTGTCACGAGTTCTGAGCTGCTTTTCGGCCGTCCTGAGCCGTGGTTGAGCTATTTCAGTAATGTCCCAGATCTGAGTTGTAAAGACCGCTCTGGTGGCTACTGGTTTATTTGTCGATTTCTTACAAAGGTTCGGATGATCATTTTCCTGCGGTCAGAACTTGAGGGGTGTTGAACCTGCCATTTAATGGGGTACCCTGTCAAAAAAATGAGGATAAGCTACGATTGCTGAAAAATTGCACCAACAGTACCTATGGTGATACGAAGAAAGCAATATGACCCAGCTCTTTCAGCCAAGGATCCAGACCAAGAAAACAATAATGAAGGAGAAAGACCAGTGATGCAGGTGACAATCAAATATTTGGTACGGATCCGACACTCAAGACAGTGGAACCAGTTAAGATGATTCAGAAACTTCCGTGATAAGCCAGGATCTGTCAGGAAAGCGGTTATGACCCAACTCACTGTTTGGAACCCGAAGGACCTGCATTTAGTGGAGTGTAAGTGCATCTAGTGCCCATTAGTGATTTTGGTGTATTGAAGACTAATAGGTTAAGGGACTAATGTGTTTATGAGTGTACACAGGTCTATAAGTCTATGAGGAGTTTGATATTTACAGAGAAAGTCGACCCCTAAAAATGAAGTTCTTCGACTGAAGACTTTGGATTTCTGAAGAATTTCTGAAGACTTTGAAAGTGAAGAAATTGGTGTGACCTTGAAGACTTGGTATTCATTTGAGGAACATGAAGCATGAAGACTTTTGTTTTCGTAGTTTCGTTTTCTCTTTCTTGAGTCATAGGAAACACCGTACTGTTAAAGGGGGTCGAGGAAATACTAAGGAAAAATTTCCATGTGATGCTCAACTCAAAATCCTACACCTACCAATCCCTTCGAGTGAAGCCATTGGAAATCTCATACAGTTCAGTCATATTCTTCAGTGACAGAGACGAAGTTCTTCTGGTCTCTGAGGAATTTGTTCTGACTGAGGAGTTAGGAATTCGCCAGTGCGGATTGCCTACACAGTGAGGAACATGATAGCCCTGAGGAATTTGATACTCAAATTTCCGACCGTTGCTGTGCTATGCGCCAGCTGTCCCAAAATATCTACCTACCTAACGGTCATATCATTGAAGGGCATTTATGTCTTATCATGTCGGGCTGCTCCCTAGGCTATAAATAGCCGCCCCCTACAACCACTAGCTGGTTGGCTGCTCCGAGAGAAACTGACACTTGTCATTTGAGAGCATCCCATCCTCCGAGGACTTTGAGCGAAAATCATCAAGTGAGGAAAACCCAAACCCAAACACCTACAAACCCAAAGTGATTGAGCATCACTGAAGAGATTGATCCTGCGTGGATCCGATGCTTGTTACCTTTGAAGACTGTGCTTCTTCCAGACGGTTAGGCGTCATGGTCTAGAGCATCCAAGAGGAATTGTGGATCGCCGAGTGACCGAGTTTGTGAAGGTTCGGAAGTCACCTGAAGACTTACCACGAGTGATTGGACGAGGTCTGTGTGACCTTAGTTCAAGGAGAATACGGTGAGGACTGTGTGTCCGGGACTGTGTGTCCTCAGGTTTAAATACCTAGCCGCTCCAACCAGATGTACAACTGAGACAGCAGTTGGAACTGGTCTACCAAATCATTGTCTTCACCAAGCTTACTGGTTCTATTTCCTCAACTCTTTCATTTCCTCATTACTGTGTTGTGTGCTTGTCATATCTGTGTTTGAAGACTTTGACTGAAGACTTTCTCAATTTCCTCAGTTCAATTTCTTCAGTCTGTTTGTCTTCATCCTGTGCTATCCTGTGTTTACACTTTCTGTACTCTGTGTTTGTCTTCATTTCATCATGATGACCATGCCTATGTTCTGTTATGCTTACTCTTGAGTACTTATTCCGCTGCAAGTAGTTCTTCGCTAAGGAATTTCCTCACCCGCAAATTCCTCAGTGAAGAATTCATAAAAATCGCCTATTCACCCCCCTCTAGTCGATATAACGCACTTTAAATTGGTATCAGAGCAAGGTACTCCTTTGTTCTGTGTGATTTTGGTTTAACCGCCTGGAGTTTTAGTTATGTTGACCGCAGGTATGATCAAGGTCTCTGCTGGGTGTCCTACCTTCGATGGGACGGACTACCTCTACTGGAAGAATAAGATGCGAATGCATCTTGAGGCAATTGATAACGATCTCTGGTACATTGTGGAAAATGGCGTTCCCTCTGTCTCACCCTCACTGAACGCTACCGATGTGAAGAGATTCAAGCAACTCGATTCTCAAGCGAAGAATATCATATGTGGCCATCTGAGCAAAGGACAGTATGGAAGAGTGAGTGCTTTGGAAACTGCTAAGCTTATCTGGGATAGGCTGTCCAAAGTGAATGAAGGAGTCTCAACTCAGCGTGACTCTCGAGTTGATGTTCTTCGCAATCTCTTCAACCGCAAAGACTCGACAATGAAAATGTTCAACAAACCTTCGATCGCCTCACTGACATCTCAAATGAGCTTCAAGCGCTTGGTGCCACTGACATCACCGACCATGAGGTGGTGAAGAAATTGTTGAGATCGCTTGATTCCTCATTTGATACTCTGGCATTGATGATACAAGAACGTGCTGATTACAAGTCACTTGATCCCGCTGATATCCTCGAAAGGCTAAATACTCATGAGTTCCAGCTTGCTGAAAAGAGAGACCTCTATGGTTCGAGCTATGGCAGATCACGTGCACTGAAGGCCAAGGCAGTTTCTGAGTCTGAAGATGAAGACTCTGGCAGCAGCCTTGGTGATCCTGAAGAACTGAGCCAGGAACTAGCACTGCTCGTGAAGAAATTTCAAAAGTTCTCAAGACGTGGTCGCTTTGGAAGATCCTCAAGGAGCAATGATTCCTCATCCAGTGACTACAAGAAGAGGCTTTGTCACAAATGCAAGAAACCTGGACACTACATTCAAGATTGTCCTCAGTGGGAAAAGGAATCAAAGAAGAAGAAATACAAGGATTACAGTTCTGATGATGCGAAGAAAAAGAAGAAATCCTCAAAATCTTCATCATCAAAATCCTCAAAGTCTTCATCTCACAAGAAGAGCAGCTCCAAGAAGGCTCGGGCATTCATTGGCAAGGAAATGGACTCTGAAGCTGAATCTGAGGAACATGAGGAAGAGGAGGCATCTGAGGAGTCCGAGTCTGGAGTAGCGAGTCTAGCTCTCGCTACTGCATTCGTCAGCAAGTCTATCTTCAACTCTGAAGAAAATGGCTTCACCAACAAGGCTGATGAAGGCAATGATGACTACGCTCCCACCTATTGCTTCATGGCAAAGGGTGCCAAGGTACTCAAATATACCTCCTCTGAATCTAGTGAGAATGAATCTGATGAAAACCTCAAGCCCAGCTACTCTAAACTTGCTAAGATTGCTGTGAAACAACAAAGGGCTTTTGAAAAGGTTCAAAACATGCTAGACAAAAGTGATGATATGTTGGGTGAAGAAATGGATCGCACTAAAACCTTGACTGAAAATCTTCAGAGACTTCAGACTAGGTTTGACAACCTTCAAGGTCATCATAACACTCTCTTATCTGATCATGAGAAGCTTTCTTATGAATTTCTTCAAAGAAAGCAAGATCTTGAGAAGCTAAGAGTGAGTTATGAAGATCTTCAGAAGGAGCGCGATTCATTACTTGCTCAACAAATCAGCGCTGCTCAGGAAGAATTTGTTCCTCCATGTTTGAAATGCATTGAACGTGAATCTGCTAATTCTTCACCTGAATGTTCAAATGCTTCTAATGCTACAAATTCTTCAACTGTCTCTGCTATCACTAATTCCTCATCTGAGGACATTGCTAGTATCACTGACGATGCAGGGCTGAAGGAATTGTACATGACAGGCATGTACAAAAGCCTCAAAGGGCATCAGACTCTTTGTGATGTGCTTAAAAAGCAGATCCTCAACAGGAACCCTAGGAAAGAGGGTATTGCCTTTGAGAGGAAACTCAATGCTGATGGTACATATTGGAAGCCTGAGCAGTACCCCAAAACCTCATGGGTTGCTGCAAAGGGACCTCCAGTTGATCCATCTAATTTATCTGGCTTTACATGTGAATCTTCTCATTCTTCTGATGAGTCATTTGACTCCAACTATAAACTGTTTAAAAATCAGAATGGTGAAGTATTTGCTAGATATGTTGGCACTAACTGCAGGAACGGTTCTCCTATGAAGAAAATCTGGGTTCCCAAAAGGTGCCTTGAAAGTCTTCAGGTGAATGTCCTCATGACACCACCTGTGAAGAATAGGAACCCCAGATCAAATTCTTCATATGGACCAAATTCTTCATATGGATCCAAGTCCTCATACGGATCGAATTCCTCACGTGGATCATATTCCTCAAAAGGATCAAAGTCCTCATATGAACATCATCGTGCTAACAACTCTGTTTCGCAGGGAAGAGCTAAGGGCTATGAATATGAGCATTATTCTTCTAATCATTATGTTCATAAGTCCTCGAAGAATTTCTCTGCTTATTCATATGCTTACCCTAACTCCTCTTATGTGAAACGAAATGGATTGGCTTCTATGCCACCTTTCTCGTATGGAGCTCGCAGAGTGATGAACTCTTTGCCACCCCTTCAGATGTGGGTGGTGAAGAAAAAGGAACTAATCTCTTATGCAGGGTCAGGTCTCCAGACGTGCTCAAACGTCTGAAGAATTTGCTGGAGACCTGAAAAGTGCCTGAAAGGACGCAGGCTAATCATGAAGAAATGAACTTTCATTTCTCACGTCCTCATACTGTTTTAACTGTTGCATTGCTTGATGAAATTGGTCTGATGAATTGTGATGTCATATTCTTCACTGATGAAGTATATGAAGTTCGTAAGCTGCACTAATTCATCTGCAGGATGATCAACCCAAAGCCACTGAGTGGGTCCTCGATAGTGGATGTACAAATCACATGACTGGTGACAAGAATCTATTGATGGATGCTCCCTTATCACCATCGCATCTGAAGCATATCATCTTCGCTGACAAAGGCAAAAGTCAGGTATTGGGTCTAGGTAAGGTTGCGATCACAAAGGATCGACACATGGACAAAGTCATGCTTGTCGAGTCCTTAGGATACAACCTCATGTCTGTCTCAATGCTTTGTGATCTTGATATGGTTGTTGTCTTTGGCAAGTATCGTTGTGTTGTGGTTATGGAAGCTGACAATTCCAAAGTCTTCGAAGGCTTTAGGAGAGGAGACTTGTATATTGTTGATTTCTCTACAGGACCGCAACCAGCCGTGTGCCTACTTGCAAAAGCTTCAGAAGGCTGGCTATGGCATCGACGACTTGGTCATGCAGGCATGAGGAATTTGCACACGCTTGCGAAGAAGAAGCACGTCATTGGCATTGAGAATGTCAAATTCCTCAAGGATCACTTATGCGGAGCCTGTGAAGCTGGAAAGATGACCAAGGCTAAGCATCCAGCAAAGACTATCATGACCACTACTCGACCATTTGAATTGCTTCATATGGATCTCTTCGGTCCTAACCATTACTCAGCAGTCACAAATGATGCATCTCTCTATGGCTTTGTTATTGTTGATGATTACTCTCGTTACACTTGGGTACATATTGTCACTTACAAACATGAAGTGCAGGAAGTCTTCAAACGATTTTCCTCGAGGGCTTCAACCAACTTCGGTGTGAAAATCAAGCACATCAGAAGTGACAATGGAACTGAGTTCAAGAATTCTGGTCTTGATGACTATCTTGATGAACTTGGTATTACTCATGAGTTATCTGCTCCTTACACTCCTCAGCAGAATGGCGTCGTGGAGCGCAAGAACAGAACTCTTGTTGAGATGGCTCGCACTATGCTTGATGAGTACAAGACGCCTCGTCACTTCTGGATTGAGGCAATTTATACTGCGTGCCACATCATCAACAGGGTATATCTTCACAAATTCTTCAAGAAGACTGCCTATGAACTCCTCACTGACAAGAAACCCAATGTGAGTTATTTCAAAGTCTTCGGTGCTAAATGTTGGATTAGAGATCCTCATCACAATGCTAAATTTGCACCAAAAGCACATGAAGGTTTTATGCTTGGTTACGGAAAGGACTCGCACACCTACAGAGTCTTCAACAACGTTCTTCACAAGGTTGTTGAAACTGTAGATGTGCGGTTCGATGAAACTAATGGCTCGCAAAGAGAGCACCTACCCTCTGTGATAGATGAACCAGCACCTGAGGAAACTATCAAGTTCAAGGCTACTGAGGATGTCATTCCTACCGAAGAATCTGCTGAAGAATTCATTCCAGAACGTGAAGAACGTCGAGCTAATGCACCTGAAGAAAATGCTGAAGAAAATGGTGCTGAAGAAAATGCTGATCAAATTCCTCGACGACAACCAGCTCATCCTCGCGTTGCAAAAGAAGTGCAAGTTGAAAAGATCATCGATGACATTGAAGCACCAGGTCCTCTCACACGCTCAAAAGCTTCACATTTATCTAACTTTTGTGGGCACTATGCTTTTGTCTCTATCACAGAGCCCACTAAGGTAGATGAAGCATTTCTGGAGCCTGAGTGGATTCAGGCCATGCAAGAAGAATTACATCAATTCGAGCTCAACAACGTCTGGGAACTGGTTAAACGTCCAGATCCTCGCAAGCACAATATCATTGGCACAAAGTGGATCTACCGCAACAAGCAAGATGAAAATGGCCTTGTGGTGAGGAATAAGGCACGGCTTGTAGCTCAAGGCTACACACAGGTTGAAGGAATTGATTTCGATGAAACTTTTGCACCTGTTGCTAGACTTGAGGCTATTCGCATATTACTTGCTTATGCTAACCATCATGATATCACTTTATATCAAATGGATGTGAAAAGTGCATTCCTCAATGGTAAGCTTGAGGAAGAAGTATATGTTGCTCAACCCCCAGGTTTTGAAGATCCAAAGCATCCTGACAAAGTCTTCAGACTCAATAAGGCCCTCTATGGCCTCAAGCAGGCCCCTCGGGCATGGTATGATACTTTGAAGGAATTCCTCATGAAGAAAGGCTTCAAACCCGGTTCACTCGACCCTACTCTTTTCACTAAATCTTATGATGGTGAATTGTTTGTGTGCCAAATATATGTTGATGATATTATCTTTGGCTGTACTGACCAACGTTATAGTGATGAATTTGCCTATATGATGAGTGAAGAATATCAAATGTCTATGATGGGAGAATTGAAATTCTTCTTAGGTCTTCAAATTCGTCAACAGCGCAATGGCATATTCATATCTCAGGAGAAATACCTCAAGGATGTACTGAGGAAATTCGGCATGCAAGATTGCAAAGGCGTCAAAATTCCGATGCCCACAAATGGCCATCTGTGCACTGATGAAAATGGTATTGACTTCGATCAAAAGGTATACCGCTCCATGATTGGTTCTTTATTGTATTTATGTGCATCTAGGCCAGATATTATGCTTAGTGTTTGCATGTGTGCCCGATTTCAAGCTACACCGAAGGAATCACACCATAAGGCTGTGAAGCATATTCTTCGATATCTAGCTCACACACCAACACTTGGATTATGGTACCCCAAGGGCTCGGCTTTTGATCTCATTGGATATTCTGACTCTGACTATGCTGGTGATCGTGTGGACCGCAAGTCAACATCTGGTACATGTCATTTCCTCGGACGATCTTTGGTCTGTTGGTCCTCGAAGAAACAGAACTGCGTATCACTGTCTACTGCTGAAGCTGAGTACATTGCTGCTGGTTCTTGCTGTGCTCAATTGCTGTGGATGAAGCAAACTCTCAAGGACTACGGCGTCAACATGAAGAATGTGCCTCTCTACTGTGACAATGAGAGTGCCATCAAGATTGCTCACAACCCAGTTCAGCACTCGAAGACAAAGCACATTCAGATTCGTCATCATTTTCTTCGTGATCATGTGTTGAAGGGCGACATTTCTATTGAGCATGTGAAGACTGAAGAACAGCTAGCCGATATCTTCACAAAGCCCTTGGATGAGAAGAGATTTAGCAAGTTGCGGTGTGAGCTAAATATCTTAGAATCTTCGAATGTTCTTTGAAAAGGACACTCATCCTAACACTTATGCAAAATTGATGACTTAGATGTGCAACACATGAAGAAACGTTTTTCTTCAATCAATGAAGAATAACACTCTAAGTGTGAAGAAATTAACGAAGAATTTGATTCTCAGAACCCTGCGACAATTGTACGCGGTGTTTGAAATCATCATTCTTATACGGTGGGTCATGCCACCACCAAAAGTTGAAAATCTTCAATTTGAGTTTTTCCTCAGTTTGAAATTCCTCAGTTGTTCATTTTCTTCAACTTTGCATTGTCTTCACTGTTTCCGTCGTTTTTCTTCATTGGCTATATATATATATATATATATATATATATATATATGTGTGTGTGTGTGTGTGTGTGTTTATGTCCTCTACAGCATTCACTTATGGCTAATTCTTCAAGTTGGCTTTTCTGCTAAGTGAATGTGATCGGACCCTTCACCCTCTATGCTATACTCAACCCAATCTATTCACAAATTCTTGATGTGCGTTCTATTTGAAACTCGTTCAAAATCTTCACTGTGTCCTTGTCAGCTGAAGAATTTGCGAACGGAACTTTTAACTTATCCAAATTTTCGGCTTTGCCGCTCAAACCGTTCCGCATCCCATGAAATACTTATCTATTCACCCACGATCTAACACGATCTCCACTTCTCAGTACGTGGGTGACACATGTCAAGCGAATGAGAAGGGTCAGGGGCACGTTCGTCCAAAATCTTTGGGCGAACAGTTTTTCACCGTGGCTATAAATACCCCCTCTTCCCTTCCTCACTTCCTTTACTCCGCTCGACCTCTCTCCAGCTCGAGCTTCTCAAACCCTAGCGTCGCCGCTACTTCATCGTCGCCGGTGAGAAAGAGCTTCACTACCTCGACCTCGTTGCCGTCGTACTCGCGCCGGCCGCGGAAAACTTCACTCCGCCGCCGTCGTAGCCGTCTTCCTCTGCCAAGTTAGGGCGTGGAAGATCTGCACATACGAACTTCTCATCTCTACCTCACAGTTCGTCGTGTTCTTCGTCCAGGGTAATTAAAAGTTACTTTTACTGCCCTCTTTGATTCAAATGATTTCTACAAAATCTTCAAAGGTGTTTATTCTTCAAATTCTTCACACACTAAACACCTCACATGTCATCTGTTCTTGATTCGTTTCTCTAAGCAATAATTTTTCTTCAAGATTCCTTAATTGTGTGGATCTTCAATCTATACAACTCTGGAACCTAAGACAAAGAACGCTTAGTGAAATTCTTCAAGACTCATCTGGTCAAATTCCTCAAACTTGTTCTTTTTGAAAAACCTTCTGAGAACGCATATGACCTCTCCAAATTCCTCGCAACTATACTCTGTTCACAGGTACTCATGTCCGCTGCTGAATCTCTAGGTTCTCATCAACTTAACTCATTTGCAGCGTTCCTCGAAGAAAAGTTGCATACTTCTTCAGAGAATTCAATTGTTCAAATTCCTCATCTGAAGAAAATGGCTGATGGAAAGAAGCCACAGAAAGGAGGAAAGAGGCCTGAGGTCAACACTGCATTTGAAATCCCTGAGGACATCTATGCTGGGTACTGCACACCCCCTGAGGAAGATAAAAATCAGCGCAAGGTGCGCATTCAGAAGATAGAGAGGAGATGGGCAAGAGAGTGGAGGGAGTACAGGTATGTGACTCCCAAGTACATGAAGAAATTCGCACTCAATCCTCCATGCCCAAGACCTCCGTTGGCACCTGGCCAAGAAGCTGATCCCACCAGCCTCAAGCGTGGTGAGGATTATCCTGATGAATGGGCCAAGCGCCAGGCCAAGCTGGCTAGACAAGCCAGAGAAGCAGTGAGGAAATTCAATGAAGACTCTGCTGCTGTGCTGCTGCCGCTGAGGCCTCTGTCAAGCCGAAGAAATCCATGGCAAAGAAGCCTGCGCGTAAGCCAAGTGCTTCACCTTCAATGCCCTCAAGGCCAAGTTCCTCAGCAATGCCCTCACGGCCAGAATCCTCAAAGCCCTCACGGCCAATTCCTCACGCTGCTCCTGCTCCTCCAAAATCCTCAGCTCCTCCGCATAAGTCCTCAGCTGCTCCGACCAAATCCTCAGCACCTGTGCATCTTGCCACGTGCCAAAGGACTACAGGCATCTCTATTGCCTCAGGAGCTTCAGCTAGTTCCTCAGCTGCTCCAAATTCTTCAACAGGACCCTCTCTGCTGAAGACAAAGACCACTGCTGGACGAGGTTCTCGCCCAAGTCCTCACAAGAAGCAGGTCGCCTTCCAAGTGCCGTCTGAAGAAGACGAAGCTGATGATGAAGAACTTGCTGAAATCATCAGAGATAGGCAAGTCAGGGCCGCTAGAGCCAAGGGCACAAATGTGCCTCTGCTTTTGGATCCAAAGTTGATCCTCGATTACATTGATCTCTGGCACAAGGACCCAAACACTCCTATGCCTGACTTCAAGCTGACTCCTGGCCAAAATCATATGCTGACTGCCTTCATCCAAGAAGAGAAATGGAAATTTGAGAAGGCCAGGCAGATCAAGAAAGCGCAGTACAGGAAGGAGAAATTCCTGAAGAACAACGTTGTCTCTATGACAACTGATGATCTTGTGAAGATCCAGTCTGAAATCAAAGTCCTCAGCGATGATTTCAATGCTTACTATGCTGATTGGCAAGGAGCCAAGGTCAGGTTTGTTAAACTGACTGAGAAGTTCACCTCCAATGTTGCAGCCCCATCGCAACAAGAAATTCCTCAGACTGAAGCATCTGCTCAGCCAACTGAAGAACATGCCAGCACCGCTGATGACATTCAGGCTGCTGAAGAAAATGTGAGTTCCAGGGCTGATGACTGCATTCCAGCCGCTGATGAAATTGCCAGGGCATCCACTAGTGGTGCGCCTGAAGAAAATGAAGAGGTCAGGGCAACTGCATCAGTTGTGCCTGAAGAAAATCAACCACATTCCTCTGCTCCTCCTGCGCCTACCCCAACTCCAATTCTTCCATCTGCATCAGATGTGAAGAAGACCAAGGCTGCAGAGCGTGCAGCAGTGAAGAAAAGGAAAGCATCAGCTTCATCAGATTCTTCAGCTCCGAAGAAGATGAAGAAATTGACCAGCTCAGTTGCAAACCCCATTGATGTTGTTCCGATCTCAACCATGCCATCAAAGGACCTTGTTCCTTTTGATGAAGAATATGTGATCCCTAGCGGATCTGATGAAGAAAATCCTTCTGCTGCTTCGTCAGAGCAGATGGATGAAGAAATTGAAGTGGATGAAATCCCTTCAACTCCAGCTGTTTCCTCGCCTATGCCTCAGTTTACTGCTGAAGAGGCCGGCGTTGAAGAAATAGAAGATGAAGACGTGGACATTGGCTGTACCACACCAGTGATGAATGATGACTTTTGGGAAAGTCAGCACCCCAACTCTCCACTCTTCACACCTTTACAGCAAATTCCTCAGTCCCCTGTTGCTACTGAAGTACAAATGGGATCTGAAGAACCTCGTGCAACCCCATCTGTCCATGAAGAAATTCCAGCCACTAGTGCTGAAGAAAATGTACATGAAGAATTGAAGACCCAGGCTGTCACTGGAGTAGAAGCTGAAATTCCTCAGCCTGAAGAACCTGAGATTGCGATTCCTGAGGTGATAATGCAATTGACTGACACTCCTCAGCCCAAGCCAAAGGATCCATTCTCAAAGAAGCAGAAATTCAAGGCTGATGATTTCTTTGGCGAGCACGTGTTCTTCACTGACTACAATCCCTATGATTCTGCTCGTCTTAGAAGGAAGCGCTTCTGGACCGCCAGCCAGGCCAACTTCTATTCTTCACTGCTCTTCAACAAGGACAAAGTCTTCGACCACGAGCATATTCCTCATGTGGACATGGAATCACTGCCATGCTTCACTCCTGTCCTCAGTGTGCTTCATGACACAGGCCTCCTCAACTTTTGCACAGACATAGTTGATTGGAATGAAGAACTCATTCTTCAATTCTACGCAACTTTGCACATCACAGGAGATCCTGACGATGTGAACTCCTGGGTTTTGGACTGGATGACTGAAAATACTCACTATAAGGCACCGGCCACTGAATTACTTCACGCCCTGCCCATCAGTTCTCCACCTGAAGGAGCTCGTTGCATGTACCAAGAACCTGAGCTTACTGATCACTATATGCAAGTGCTGATGAAGCCATTGAAACCAGGTCAAGCCTCAAGGACAAAATTCCTCGTGAAGGAATTGCAGTATGTACCAAGGACAGTCTATCGCATTCTGACGAAGACTATGAGTCCAATCAAAGGCCACGACTCATCTGATGAGGAAATTGTTGGCATCATGAAGAATCTGGTTTTCAACATCATTCATGGCATTCCTGTCAATTATCACGATTTCTTCATGAGGACTCTGGCAAATGTTGCACTTTCACCGTTTGAGCTGAAGCCTTATGCACCGTGGATTATGAGATTCATCAGAACAAGGTCTTCACTCAACTACAAAGCTGATTTTCAGAATCACCTCAGCTACTTGCCCCCGATTGAAGTCCTCAAGCGGACCTATTCCTCAGCTGACGAAAAGGGCAAGGCACCAGCTGTTATAGATGAAGGCATTCGTCCATTGGATGGTCAATTTCGCAAGGCTGCATCTTATTCCACCAATGATGACTCTGCCACTCATGATTCTGCTGCCCATGCCTCCAAGCCAAATCCTCAAGCTACTGCTCCTCGTGTGATGACTGACCGTGAACTTATGCTAAGTCTTCACCAGAAGGTGGATCGAAACCATAAATGGGTTAAGCGTCAGTTTGGTTCAATTCTTCACAACATGACTGCTACACATAATGCAGTGAAGAAAAACCATTACTACCTCCATGAAGTCTTCGGTCGCACCTGGGCTGTTCTGTCTCACATTTACAGCGAAGAAGATCTGAAGAACATGGGTCTCAAGGAGGACTTTGACTGGTCTGCACCTCCACCGAAGAAATACAAGAAGGTCAAGGTTCCTTCCTTGGTGGCCAGCTCCTATTCTTCATCGCGCGAAACTGATGAGCATGAAGACTTGGACGACACTGCGGCAGGCCCTACATCAACAAACGACCCCGACAACGCTGGCGCTCCTTCATCAACTTGATATTCTTTAGGGGCGTTAGTCCTCATTTTCGAACCTTTTGGTCATTCGATGACAAAGGGGGAGAAATTTGAGTTAGTCTTCAAGCGGGTCTATCTTTTATGGGCATTTTTTTTCTAAGTTACAACTCTCGCTCTTCCGATGACTTTGTTGGATCGAGTTGTAAACTTAAAACTCAATGGTGGCTTGATACTTTTGCTGTTTCTTCTGCATGCTTATTCCTCGTTAATGTTATTGCACGCATTCTGAATTACATCAGTCACCATATTTCATCATGCATTTCAAATTCTTCATATATTATGTCAAATGCGTGTATGAATTACAAGATATAGGGGGAGATCTCCATGATTCAACTCTTCAAGTGTGCATTGCTTCAAAAGCAAATTCCTCACTATGCACATCTTCAGGGGGAGTTCTTCTATATCTTGCAATCAAATTCCTCAATATGAGTATTTACACTTCATATGTTTATCCCCGTTGAAAACTTAACCTATATTGTCATCAATCACCAAAAAGGGGGAGATTCTAAGTGCATCTAGTGCCCCTTAGTGATTTTGGTGTATTGAAGACTTATAGGTTAAGGGACTAATGTGTTTATGAGTGTACACAGGTCTATAAGTCTATGAGGAGTTTGATATTTACAGAGAAAGTCGACCCCTAAAAATGAAGTTCTTCGACTGAAGACTTTGGATTTCTGAAGACTTTGAAAGTGAAGAAATTGGTGTGACCTTGAAGACTTGGTATTCATTTGAGGAACATGAAGCGTGAAGACTTTTGTTTTCGTAGTTTCATTTTCTCTTTCTTGAGTCATAGGAAACACCGTACTGTTAAAGGGGGTCGAGGAAATACTAAGGAAAAATTTCCATGTGATGCTCAACTCAAAATCCTACACCTACCAATCCCTTCGAGTGAAGCCATTGGAAATCTCATACAGTTTAGTCATATTCTTCAGTGACAGAGACGAAGTTCTTCTGGTCTCTGAGGAATTTGTTCTGACTGAGGAGTTAGGAATTCGCCAGTGCGGATTGCCTACACAGTGAGGAACATGATAGCCCTGAGGAATTTGATACTCAAATTTCCGACCGTTGCTGTGCTATGCGCCAGCTGTCCCAAAATATCTACCCACCTAACGGTCATATCATTGAAGGGCATTTATGTCTTATCATGTCAGGCTGCTCCCTAGGCTATAAATAGCCGCCCCCTACAACCACTAGCTGGTTGGCTGCTCCGAGAGAAACTGACATTTGTCATTTGAGAGCATCCCATCCTCCGAGGAGTTTGAGCGAAAATCATCAAGTGAGGAAAACCCAAACCCAAACACCTACAAACCCAAGTGATTGAGCATCACTAAAGAGATTGATCCTGCGTGGATCCGACGCTTGTTACCTTTGAAGACTGTGCTTCTTCCAGACGGTTAGGCGTCATGGTCTACAACATCCAAGAGGAATTGTGGATCGCCGAGTGACCGAGTTTGTGAAGGTTTGGAAGTCACCTGAAGACTTACCACGGGTGATTGGATGAGGTCTGTGTGACCTTAGTTCAAGGAGAATACGGTGAGGACTGTGTGTCCTCAGGTTTAAATACCTAACCGCTCCAACCAGATGTACAACTGAGACAGTAGTTGGAACTGGTCTACCAAATCATTGTCTTCACCAAGCTTACTGGTTCTATTTCCTCAACTCTTTCATTTCCTCATTACTGCGTTGTGTGCTTGTCATATCTGTGTTTGAAGACTTTGACAGAAGACTTTCTCAATTTCCTCAGTCCAATTTCTTCAGCCTGTTTGTCTTCATCCTGTGCTTTCCTGTGTTTACGCTTTCTGTACTCTGTGTTTGTCTTCATTTCATCATGATGACCATGCCTATGTTCTGCTATGCTTACTCTTGAGTACTTATTCCGCTGCAAGTAGTTCTTCGCTAAGGAATTTCCTCACCCGCAAATTCCTCAGTGAAGAATTCATAAAAATCGCCTATTCACCCCCCTCTAGTCGATATAACGCACTTTCATGGAGAAACCCAATGCAAGGAGTTAGAGCTTGGGTGTCCACTAGGAAAATCTGATCACCACTTCATGAAAGATTGTCAGTGCCGGATGACACACCCAGCGGAAATCACTCTTGGATTTGTGAGACCGACATATATTTCAGTCGTGAGAATCAATCACAGTCAGTTACGTCAGCAGATCTAAAAAGAAATTGGAGCCTGTATAAGCATGAACAAGCAAGGTAAGATCTGTCAAAAAATGGATATATTAAAGCAAACCACCCCAGGGCCAGTCAGATAAAAATTTAGTGGGAACAAAAATAAGAAAAATGATACCCGAGTTGGAAACGGTTTCCTTAAGTCAGTACCTTCATACTTGTTCCCTGAGCAACCAAATCTCGAGGACGAGATTTCTTTAAGGGGGTAAGGTTTGTGACAGCCTGATTTTTGGCCCTTTCTTTTTCTTTTGTTTTTCTCAGGTTTTTGCTTGAGTTTTCTTTTTTCCGTGGCTTTGTGGTCTGGAAAGTGAACAAGATGAACTCTTCTTTGCTTCCAGAGTGGCTTGTCATATCCAAATCCTTCCCTAGACCCTGTCATTTTCATCCTAGCCCAAACCCCAATATTCTTTTTATTGGGAATATTCCTTTTCTATTAAAGGAATAACTCAAATTGCCCTAGGTTGTGAAGCAACCTTTATTTCCACCACTCCTAAAATTCCCAAATAATTCTCATAAATTGTTTGGGTCATATCTTTCTCAAATATGGCAAAATATTTCATTTGTCATGTTTATCATCATGCTCAAATAATTCATTTCCTATTCTGCCCTAAATGGCACATTGTGAAGCAAGTGCTATTTTCCATTTCCCAATTGACCTCAAACTCCTTGGACACCTTTTACTGTCCATATAATTGCCACATGCCAAAATACAACCTCATTTGCCTAGTAATTATTTAATTATGATTTTCCAAAGTTTCTATCCAGAAAGAAGCTTTGTGAAGGAGGTGCAAGCTAGGCATATCCAAATGAGTTGCCATTTTACATGATCCCTCATATCATCATATCATAGCCCTCCACCAAAGTAGAGCTCATGTTATGCCTCCATGAGAGCTCATCTTCAATTCTTTGATTCTGTCAAAAATTTCAGTATGTGAAGCAAGTATATTTTATCTTGCTCCATTATGGCTGCCAATTTTTCTAGGCCTTCTATTATCCATATAACCTACCTCCACCCATTTTGGGCATGGTTCATCAAGCCATTATTCCTCTAGAAGTTTTGCAAGTTTCTGTCCAGAGGAGATGTTTGTGAAGCAAGTACCAGTTTGGCTTGGCCAATTGGTATGAGACTTTTTGAGCATCTTCATAGGACCAAATGAATATGCCTTGCCCAATTTGAGATCAAGTTTATGCTTCATCAGAGTGCATCATCCTGATCTAGTTTTTGGACCAGTTTATGTGGTTGTTAAGCAACTACATTAAATATTGATCCTAATCCTCTCCAAGTTACCAGGGTGAAAGTCCTTCTTACCCTAAACCTACCAGACAACTCCATTGCTTCCAAACTTCGTCCTGTTGATCAGCAGTGTTCATCCAAGTTTACTGCAATAAACTTCAGAGGATGATTACCTGTTAACCATAGCAGTTTTCACCGAACTACCACCTCAGTTGTAACCTCCCCTGGATGAACTACGCACTAGACAACGTTTCCAAGCCTTTGGCACTCCTCGCCAGCTCACGCGGTCACCACCTCTCTGGCATGCCATGGCCGCGTCCAGAGTGGCTTCTTGCTCGGGCCCCTCTCCCTCTCGGCGTCTTCGCATTCACAATCATGTCTAATAGATTTACCGCGTCAACGCCGTCCTCCTGGACCACTCTCCCCCTCCGTCAGCCCCTCCATCAGCGCTCGTCACCGCGCGCCCACGGGCACACTGTGGCCGACCGAGCTTTAATGGCGCCGTGGCCGTTTCCCCTCTTGTCCCTGAGCTCTGCTCGTCCCTGTGCACCTCTGTAGCGCGTCCTCTTCTCCCTCGTCGTGATCCAGCGCCCTCCCGTGATCGCTACCGTCGCCAGAGCCTTGGCCGAGTGCGAGCGGCGGCACCCGAGCTCGCTCTCCTCGCCCCGCCTATATATAGGCCTTCCCCGAGCCCTTCGAGCACAGCATCGGCCTCCCCTCACTCCCAGCTCCCACCCCAATCAGTCAGCCGAACCGGAGGACCTCTCCCCGCTACCCACCGCCGCCATGGCCGCCGTCGGGCTCCGCTCGAATCCGAGCAGCCCCGAGCTCCTCCCCTCCTTCTACCACCACCAGTAGAACATCACCACTCCGGCGACCATCCCCATGCCCTTTTCCTCTCGCCGGAGCCGCTATGGCCTCGAGTCCCATCTCCACCCGAAGCCCCCTCCGACGGAGTGCTTGCTGCTCTCAACCCCGCCCTCCTCGAGGTCCGTTCTGTCCTGGAGCGGGTCGGCCTCGTCGCCCTGAGCATGTGGGTAGGTCGAGCGCCGCCTACGGTGGCCGGAGTCGCCGGCGGTCGTCGTCGGGGCGGCCGGCCTCGCCTCTGCCTCAGCGCGCGTCAGGAGGAAGAAGGAGCCAGGAGGAGAGAGATGGATAAGGCAGACCCCACCTGTAAGCCTCTAAGCCGCCCGGCCCCGCCTTGCCACGCTGGATAAGTGGAGGCGTATTCCTCGGAATACTTCTTCCTAGCTGGAAAGCGTAGTTTCGTTCTGTTTCAGCTCAAAATGCATTTTCTCTGTTCTGAAAGCGTATTTCGCTGAAATACGTTTTCTGTTTTTCAGCTCAGGGGCCTGTTTGTAGAGTTTATTTTATAGATTGGTCCCTGAAGTTCAAACTATCATATCTTTTTGCTCCCAACTCCAAATTAGGTGATTCCAAAGCCCACTTCTTCGTCTCGTCGAGCCTGTTCTATTGGTTTCATTTTAACTATGGTTTGACACTGTGAAAAATGAGCTTTTTGCCCTTGCACGTAAACAGCCCCTCCGAGAGAGAACTGTTTCTGGCAAATCTTTCCGCGGCTTCACCGCACTTCTCCCGGTGATTTCTTCCACCCCAGGCAAGCCACAATACCCACTTACATGATAGTCATGCAGTAGCCATGGTTTTCAACTCGAATATTTATTAAATGATTGCTTGTTTAAAATATGGATATCGTTCTTTCGGTAATGCTTCTGGGTTAGTGCGTACTTTCTTACTATGTTTTTATGCACCTAGTTATCAGGCCCTACTAGTGCTAGTATTCCTTTCATATGCTTATGATTGCTAGTAGTACATGTTGTTGTTGGTGATGGTCTTCGGTGCATGACTACCGTCTGTCCCGAGTACCGTTGTTATGCATGTTCCATTGCATCCAGTTGGTTAAATGATTGCATGGTAGCATTGTTGATATGTCTTGCATGATATTTATTGTTTATGCTAGTGGTCATGCTAGGTTTCTATGAGTAGTGTTGTACTTGTGATATTCATGCTCGTCATTATACTATGCTCAGTTGGATATGATTCATTGTGGATATGGTGGATAGTTATGTTGCACCCCATGCTTATGTTGATATCATGTTTATGCATTATTGCATCATGTTATTTTATCATGGCTCAGCATATTGCATTCAAGTTTAACCGGATTAAATTGAACTTGAACAACTGTTGGCTGAGTCATGGTGCCACCAAATCGAGCTGACCAGTGCAACCACACTTGCCTTATGGGGGGTCCTAACTGGGTCTATTGTCGTGCCTCTCACCGATGCCTCCAACTAGGGAAGGTTATGGGCATGCGTACCCTGATCAGGTAAGCAGACATAACCTTGTGTGCCCGTAGTTGGATGATAAGCGCTTTTGTCCCTGTTTGGGACGGACCACGACGGTGGTCGTTGTGTCTTTGGTAGACACGGGGCCACCCAGGACTAGCCCAATGGGGAGTGAGTCGGAGTGGCCGGGAGAGTGTCATGGCAGTAGATCGGTTTTGTCGGAACGCCGTTGGTCCACCCGAATGGGAGTGCGAGGCCATGGGTTCCGTGGTGTGGGTACAGTGTACTAACCTCTGCAGAGTGTATATTAAATCTATCGATAGCCGCGCCCGTGGATAAGGGCCCAGTTCGTAGTCGGTCCCACTGTGAGTGAACAGTATTAATAATAACTTGATTAATGACAACCCCGGTTCGATGATGAGTTAAGTTGGTTGTGATCACCGGAAAGATCACCGTTTGATCCCAAGTGTTGGTCATGGTTGTGATCGCCGGAATGATCACCGTGGTATCGAGGATACCGAGTTGTTGGATATTCGTGATGTTGTGTGAGAATCGTGGGTAAAGATCAAGCTCCTTGTGGTCATTTGATGGCTACTACGGTATTGTTTATACCAAGCTTGATTTGATCCTGAGATGGTCGTGTAATGTCCGAAGTTGGTAAGTGATGCATGTGATGGTTACGAGGTAACCCGAGCAGAATAAATGGTGCATGTAGTGTCATCATGTTGCATGCTAGTATCGTCAGGTTTATATGTACATGCCATGCTCATATTGTTCTAGCAGTATTATGTTCATGTTGTTCATGCCATGATGATCTCATGATAATTCCTGCTTAACCTGTAATTGCCATGCTGTTGTTTGTCTTGAATGCTTCTGGTTAATTGTGAGCTTGCAAGTACATTCAATGTACTGACCTGGCGTGTCATGCCAGCTTGCAGGTCGTGCCTGGATTGCTTGCTTGTTTGGTGTTGTTCCTGTGTTCGCGAGCTAGGATAAGCGTTCCAGCCAGAGTCCCTGCGGAGTGGAGTTCACCACCGTTGTCGTTGTTCCGCTGCTAGAAGTTTTTCCGCTGCTTCGAGTTGTTCTGTTGCTTGCATAGAGCAACTGAGGATGGCGTAGTGTCGCCGTGCCGATGTTATTCATTGTAATATCGGAGACCTTGTATTCATATTCGTGTAATAATAGTGAGCTGGTTTGTTCTATGCTAAGCAGTGCCGTATTCCAGAAGACTTCTCCTCGATCTCTGGGCTGGAATACGGGGCGTTCCGGTTTTCTCTGAGCCGGGGTGCCACAATTATGGTGGAGGGGGGCACCGCACACGGCTGGGAGAGATCAACAGAGCAACTTGTGTGCCTAGAGGTGCCCCCCTGCCCCCGTATATAAAGGAGCAAGGGGGAGGCCGGCCGGCCCCTTGTGGGCGCGCCAGGAGGAGGAGTCCTCCTCCTAGTAGGAGTAGGACTCCCATCTTTCCTACTCCTACTAGGAGGGGGAAAGGAAGGGGGAGAGGGAGAAGGAAAGGGGGGCGCCGCCCCCCTCTCCTAGTCCAATTCGGACCAGAGGGGGAGGGGAGCGCGGCCTGCCCTAGGCCAGCCCTCTCTCTCTCCACTAAGGCCCATAAGGCCCACTATTTCTCCCGGGGGGTTCCGGTAACCCTCCGGCACTCCGGTTTTCTCCGAAACCACCCGGAACACTTCCGGTGTCCGAATATAGTCGTCTAATATATCGATCTTTACGTCTCGACCATTTTGAGACTCCTCTTCATGTCCGTGATCATATCCGGGACTCCAAACTACCTTCGGTACATCAAAACACAAAAACTCATAATACCGATCGTCATCGAACATTAAGCGTGCGGACCCTACGGGTTCGAGAACTATGTAGACATGACCGAGACATGTCTCCGGTCAATAACCAATAGCAGAACCTGGATGCTCATACTGGCTCCTACATATTCTACGAAGATCTTTATCGGTCAAACCGCATAACAACATGCGTTGTTCCCTTTGTCATCGGTATGTTACTTGCTCGAGATTCGATCGTCGGTATCTCAATACCTAGCTCAATCTCGTTACCGGCAAGTCTCTTTACTCGTTACGTAATGCATCATCCCGTAACTAACTCATTAGTCACATTGCTTGCAAGGCTTATTGTGATGTGCATTACCGAGAGGGCCCAGAGATACCTCTCCGACAATCGGAGTGACAAATCCTAGTCTCGATCTATGCCAACTCAACAAGTACCATCGGAGACACCTGTAGAGCACCTTTATAATCACCCAGTTACGTTGTGACATTTGGTAGCACACAAAGTGTTCCTCCGGTAATCGGGAGTTGCACAATCTCATAGTCATAGGAACATGTATAAGTCATGAAGAAAGCAATAGCAGTAAACTAAACCAACAAGTGCTAAGCTAACGGAATGGGTCAAGTCAATCACACCATTCTCCTAATGATGTGATCCCTTTAATCAAATGACAACTCATGTCTATGGCTAGGAAACTCAACCATCTTTGATCAACGAGCTAGTCAAGTAGAAGCATACTAGTGACACTATGTTTGTCTATGAAATCACACATGTATTATGTTTCCGGTTAATACAATTCTAGCATGAATAATAAACATTTATCATGATATGAGGAAATAAATAATAACTTTATTATTGCCTCTAGGGCATATTTCCTTCAATTAGGCCTCATTTTCTATATTTTAGTCATCAAGTGCATTTCTACGTTTTTAATGGATATAATTCAAATTTGAAATACGAGTGGATGAAATAGTGCACAAAAATGGTTAAAAAATCATATTTAGGGTCTTTATTATATTTGCATGCCTTATACAAACATGAAAAGAATTTGCGAAGATCTCTGTGGCAAGAGTGAACCACGTAAACATGGAGTTTCACGTTAACATGGATTTTACTTGTTTCTAAATTCTAGAAAATGTAAATGAAGACTCAAAAGCATGAAACTTGGCATGGTGTCATGATATGACCTCAGTATGTTGTGGTAATTGTATTAGAATGTTTCACGGAAGTAGGCATGTACACTACTTAGAAACCAAACCATCTCCGAGTAAGAATCATGCTTCCAGGCGAAAGGGCGTGTTGCCCAGTGGTTGCAGCTGCAACTTTAGTAGCATCCCGGGTCCTGGGTTCGACTCCCGACGGGAGCGGATTTAAACAGGTCTAGGCAAAATTTCTAATAAAGGAATGTAGGCTCTTGTTCTATAGTAAATAGTAAAAAAAATCATGGTTTCGAGAATGAACGCGTCATCTTTGAAGGGAATTGAAATCTTCTTCATCATTTCACCTTGAAATTTGGTCTACACTCAACATAAATCATGGCATACTCCATGTTCAAATTTGGCATTTGGGGGGTTAATTTGCTATATTTTAAGTCATTAAGTACATTTCTAGGCATTTAATGGATATAACTAAAATTTGAGCTATAAGTACATGAAATAGTGTGAATGGTTTAAAAAATCAAATTTAGGGCCTTGTCTATATTTGTATGTCTTATACAAGACATTAATAGAAATTTCAATCATCTACGTGGTAAGATTCGACAACAAACATGAAGTTTATTGTTTTTTTAATTCCATAAATAGTAAATGAAGTCTGGAAAACATGAAACTTGACATTGTGTCATGATATCACCTATGCACGATGTTAAAATTTGAGAAGGTTTCACAAAAGTTGACATGTACATTACTTAAAAAGTGAACCATCTCTAAGGAAGAATCAAGGTTTCGAGAGGGAATGCCTCATATTTGAAGCCGAATTGACATTACTTTCATCATTTGACCTTGAAACTTTTTCTACACTCAATATACACCATAGAATGCTCCATGTTAATATTTTGCAATTTTCAAGGTTCATTTGCTATATGTAAGTCATTAAATTAATCTATTGGCATTTAACATATATAATTTAAATTTAAGCGGTGACTATATGAAATAATGAATAAAAATGGTTTGAAATTTATATTTGTGGTTTTGAGTCTATATCTAAGACTTATCCAAAAATGTTTAATTTTGCATTTTCAACTTCATTTGCATATGTTTTTAAATGCATGCAATGTGTACAACAATTGGTGATGGTTGTATAAACTAAGATGTGTCGGAACACATCTAGCCCAAAAGGCCGACTATGCTATATTATCTACGCTAGAAACCCTAAGAAGAACACTCTGTGCAATTTTTCCATCCGCCGTCGCCTACTAAGAAAATATGACATGGGTGAGATATAATGGAACGGAATAGTTTTCATGGTCGTTGATAGTTTGACTTCTCTATCAATCTATCAATGTTTTGGAGATAATCTGACCGAGTTTCATGAAAGGTAGATTGTTTCGATGGATTGTTTCATGTGTGCGTCCTTTTGAACCTTTTGATAGGATCTCACAATCCCAAATTCATGCACAAACTACCAAATTCAGCAGCAACAACATGATTTACTAGATTGAGAGAGAGCACGAAGCGGTGCTGGCTCAACCCACTCACCTTTGGTACAGATGTCGCTGCGAGCAGTAGGGAATGTTGAAAAAGAATTTGGTGGCATGGACGGAGAGTTGGCGATGACGTGGTGATATGGATGTAAAACAATAGGGAGAGGAGTTGTGGGTCGAGCGCCTTGTCATCAGTCAGTAGGTGCGGGGCGCAAGGGCCACTCTCATGGTGTCAGTGTTGGAAATATGCCCTAGAGGCAATAATAAAGTGGTTATTATTATATTTCCTTGTTCATGATAATCGTTTATTGTTCATGCTATAATTGTATTGATTGGAAACTCAAATACATGTGTGGATACATAGACAACAATATGTCCCTAGTGAGCCTCTACAGGACTATCTCGTTGATCAAAGATGGATATGGTTTCCTAGCCATATACATGAGTTGTCATTTGATAACGGGATCACATCATTAGGAGAATAATGTGATGGACAAGACCCAAACTATAAACATAGCATATGATCGTATCAAGTTTATTGCTATCGGTTTTGCATGTAAAGTATCTGTTCCTATGACCAAGAGATCATGCAACTCACTGACACCGGAGGAGTACCTTGTGTGTATCAAACGTCATAGCGTAACTGGGTGATTATAAAGATGCTCTAAAGGTATCTTTAAGGGTGTCTGTTCAGTTGGCATGGATCAAGACTAGGATTTGTCACTCCGTATGACGGAGAGGTATCTCAGGGCCCACTCGGTACTATAGCATCACAATGAGCTTGCAAGCAATGTGACTAAAGAGTTAGCCACGAGTTCTGTTGGGGAACGTAGTAATTTCAAAAAAAATCCTACGATCACGCAAGATCTATTTGGTGATGCATAGCAACGAGAGGGGAGAGTGTTGTCTACGTACCCTCGTAGACCGAAAGTGGAAGCGTTATGACAACGCGGTTGATGTAGTCGTACGTCTTCACGATCCGACCGATCCTAGCACCGAACGTACGACACCTCCGTGATCTGCACACGTTCAGCTCGGTGACGTCCCACGAACTCTAGATCCAGCTGAGGTCGAGGGAGAGTTTCGTTAGCACGACAGCGTGATGACGGTGTTGATGAAGTTACCGACGCAGGGATTCACCTAAGCACTACAACGATATGACCGAGGTGGAAATCTGTGGAGGGGGCACCGCACACGGCTAAACAATCAACTTGTGTGTCTATGGGGTGCCCCCATCCCCCGTATATAAAGGAGTGGAGGAGTGGAGGGCCGGCCCTCTCTATGGCGCGGCCAAGGGGGGAGTCCTACTCCCAATAGGAGTAGGTTTCCCCCTTTCCCTAGTTGGAGTAGGAGAAGAAGGAAGAGGGAGAGTGAGAGAAGGAAAGGGGGGCCGGCCCCCCTCCCAATTCGGATTGGGCTTGGGGGGGCGCCCCCACCTTGGCCGCCTCCTCCTTCTTCCACCATGGCCCATTAAGGCCCATTAACTCCCCGGGGGGTTCCGGTAACCTCCCAGTACTCCGGAAAATGCCCGAACTCATCCGAAACCTTTCCGGTGTCCAACCATTGCCTTCCAATATATCTATCTTTATGTCTCGACCATTTCGAGACTCCTCGTCATGTCCATGATCACACCGGGACTCCGAACAACCTTTGATTCATCAAAACACATAAACTCATAATACCGATCGTCATCGAACGTTAAGTGTGCGGACCCTATGGGCTCGAGAACTATGTAGACATGAACGAGACTCACTTCCGTTCAATAACCAATAGCGGAACCTGGATGCTCATATTGGTTCCTACATATTCTACGAAGATCTTTATCAGTCAAACCGCATAACAACATACGTTGTTCCCTTTGTCATCGGTATGTTACTTGCCCGAGATTCGATCGTCGGTATCTCAATACCTAGTTCAATCTCGTTACCGGCAAGTCTCTTTAATCGTTCCGTAATGCATCATCCCACAACTAACTCATTAGTCACATTTCTTGCAAGGCTTATAGTGATGTGCATTACCGAGAGGGCCCAGAGATACCTCACCGAAACACGGAGTGACAAATCCTAATCTCGATCTATGCCAGTCCAACAAACACCATCGGAGACACGTGTATAACATCTTTATAATCACCTAGTTACGTTGTGATGTTTGATAGCACACTAAGTGTTCCTCTGATATACGGGAGTTGCATAATCTCATAGTCATAGGAACATGTATAAGTCATGAAGAAAGCAATAGCAATAAACTAAACGATCATAGTGCTAAGCTAACGGATGGGTCAAGTCAATCACATCATTCTCTAATGATGTGATCTCGTTCATCAAATGACAACACATGTCTATGGCTAGGAAACTTAACCATCTTTGATTAACGAGCTAGTCAAAGTAGAGGCATACTAGTGACACTCTGTTTGTCTATGTATTCACACATGTATTAAGTTTCCGGTTAATACAATTCTAGCATGAATAATAAACACTTATCATGATATAAGGAAATATAAATAACAACTTTATTATTGCCTCTAGGGCATATTTCCTTCAGTCTCCCACTTGCACTTGAGTCAATAATCTAGATTACATTGTAATGATTCTAACACCCATGGAGTCTTGGTGGTGATCATGTTTTGCTCGTGAGAGAGGCTTAGTCAACGGGTCTGCAACATTCAGATCCGTATGTATCTTGCAAATCTCTATGTCTCCTTCCGACACTTGATGACAGATGGAATTGAAGCGTCTCTTGATGTGCTTGGTTCTCTTGTGAAATCTGGATTCCTTCGCCAAGGCAATTGCTCCAGTATTGTCACAAAAGATTTTCATTTGACCCGATGCACTAGGTATGACACCTAGATCGAATATGAACTCCTTCATCCAGACTCCTTCATTTGCTGCTTCTGAAGCAGCTATGTATTCTGCTTCACACATAGATCCCGCCACGACGCTCTGCTTAGAACTGCACCAACTGACAGCTCCACCGTTCTATTTAAACATGTATCCGGTTTGCGACTTAGAGTCATCCAGATCAGTGTCATAGCTTGCATCGACGTAACCTTTTACGACGAGCTCTTTGTCACCTCCATAAACGAGAAACATATTCTTAGTCCTTTTCAGGTATTTCAGGATGTTCTTGACCGCTGTCCAGTGATCCACTCCTGGATTACTTTGGTACCTCCCTACTATACTTATAACAAGGCACACATCAGGTCTGGTACACAACATTGCATACATGATAGAACCTATGGCTGAAGCATTGGGAATGACTTTCATTTTCTCTCTATCTTCTGCCGTGGTCGGGCATTGAGTCTCACTCAACTTCACACCTTGTAACATATGCAAGAACCCTTTCTTTGACTGGTCCATTTTGAACTTCTTCAAAATCTTATCAAGGTATGTGCTTTGTGAAAGTCCAATTAAGCGTCTTGATCTATCTCTATAGGTCTTGATGCCCAATATATAAGCAGCTTCACCGAGGTCTTTCATTGAAAAACTTTTATTCAAGTATCCTTTTATGCTATCCAGAAATTCTATATCATTTCCAATCAACAATATGTCATCCACATATTGTAAGGGCATATTTATCCCTAAGATGCTTTGGTGATTGATGACAATGCTTTTGCGGACTAATCGTGTGCGTTGAGTGTTTTTCAGAGATTCATTCTTTTGGCACGAGACGATTTCCTCCCCTCGGAGCTTAAAGCGAAGACGGTGTAGTCCTTTCGGATTAGTTTGGTGGACTAGTTTCATAGGGATCACCGTACTATCAAGAGGGGGTCCATTTTGGAAAGGCTAGGGCGGAATCATCACGTACACTTCCTTTGCCCCTCCCTCCGAGCCTTTCCGTTTCGATGATGGGCTTGGTTCTCCTTTCTTTGTGCCCTCTCTGGTCCCAGCGGTAGTACCGCGGGCCAGAGCGGTAGTACCGCTTGGGTGCTACAAGCGGTAGTACCGCTCTGGAGCGGTAGTACCGCTCTGGAGCGGTAGTACCGCCCAGAGCAGTAGTACCGCTAGTAGCCCCATGTGTGTACTATCTCTGGTCCCAGCGGTAGTACCGCGGGACGGAGCGGTAGTACCGCTTGGGTGCCACAAGCGGTAGTACCGCTCTGGGCGCAGTAGTACCGCTCCAGAGCAGTAGTACCGCTAGTGGCCCCAAGCCGTAGTACCGCGGTGGTCTCGTGCTAGTACCGCCTCGATTCGAGGGCTCCTTTTTCGTGTCGGGTTTTACGGTACTGGCCGCGGCTGTGGGAGGCCGTAGTACCGCTCCTGTGCGGTAGTACCGCCCTCCCTCCGCGGTAGTACCGCTGTGGGCCAAGCGGTAGTACCGCGCTTTGGGGCGGTAGTACCGCTTATAGTGGCAAGCGGTAGTACCGCTGGCACAGCGGTACTACCGCTCTCTTCGGGGCAGAAGGGGGGTAACGGTTGGTTTGTTCCCCCCACTATATAAAGGGGTCTTCTTCCCCAAAGTTGACTCACCTCTTCCCCCAAAAAGCTCCATTGTTGCTCCAAGCTCCATTTTCGCCCGATCTCTCTCCCTAGCCAATCAAACTTGTTGATTTGCTCGGGATTTGTTGAGAAGGCCACGATCTACACTTCCACCAAGAGAAATTTGATTCCCCTCACTTATCCCTAGCGGATCTTGTTACTCTTGGGTGTTTGAGCACCCTAGACGGTTGAGGTCACCGCGGAGCCATAGTCCATTGTGGTGAAGCTTTGTGGTGTCGTTGGGAGCCTCCAATTAAGTTGTGGAGATTGCCCCAACCTTGTTTGTAAAGGTCCGGTCGCCGCCTTCAAGGGCACCAATAGTGGAATCACGGCATCTCGCATTGTGTGAGGGCGTGAGGAGAATACGGTGGCCCTTGTGGCTTCTTGGGGAGCATTGTGCCTCCACACCGCTCCAACGGAGACGTACTTCCCCTCAAAAGGAAGGAACTTCGGTAACACATCCTCGTCTCCACCGGCTCCACTCTTGGTTATCTTGTTCCTTTACTTTTGCTAGTTTACTTGTGTTATATCTCTTACTTGCTCGTGTGCTTGTTGTCGTTGCATCATATAGGTTGCTCACTTAGTTGCATATCTAGACAACCTATTTTGATGCAAAGTTTAATTTGGTAAAGAAAAGCTAAAAATTGTTAGTTGCCTATTCACCCCCCCTCTAGTCAACTATATCGATCCTTTCACATATAATATTAGAAATGCTACAGAGCTCCCACTCACTTTCTTGTAAATACAGGCTTCTCCAAAAGTCTGTATAAAACCATATGCTTTGATCACACTATCAAAACGTTTATTCCAGCTTCGAGAGGCTTGCACCAGTCCATAAATGGATCGCTGGAGCTTGCGCACTTTGTTAGCATCCTTTGGATCGACAAAACCTTCTGGTTGCATCATATACAACTCTTCTTCCAGAAATCTATTCAGGAATGCAGTTATGACATCCATTTGCCAAATTTCATAATCATAAAATGCGGCAATTGCTAACATGATTCAGACAGACTTAAGCATCGCTACGGGTGAGAAAGTCTCATCGTAGTCAACTCCTTGAACTTGTCGAAAACCTTTCACAACAAGTCAAGCTTTGTAGACAGTAACATTACCGTCAGCGTCAGTCTTCTTCTTGAAGATCCATTTATTCTCGATGGCTTGCCGATCATCGGGCAAGTCAACCAAAGTCCACACTTTGTTCTCATACATGGATCCCATCTCAGATTTCATGGCCTCAAGCCATTTTGCGGAATCTAGGCTCATCATCGCTTCCTCATAGTTCATAGGTTCACTATGGTCTAGTAACATGACGTCCAGAACAGGATTACCGTATCACTCTGGTGCAGATCTTACCCTGGTTGACCTACGAGGTTCAGTAGTAACTTGATCTGAAGTTTCATGATCACTGTCATTAGCTTCCTCACTAATTGGCGTAGGAATCACTGGAACTGATTTCTGTGATGAACTACTTTCCAATTCGGGAGAAGGTACAATTACCTCATCAAGTTCCACTTTCCTCCCACTCACTTCTTTCGAGAGAAACTCCTTCTCTAGAAAGCATCCATTCTTGGCAACGAATATCTTGCCTTCGGATCTGTGATAGAAGGTGTACCCAACTGTCTCCTTTGGGTATCCTATGAAGACACATTTCTCCGATTTGGGTTCGAGCTTATCAGGTTGAAGCTTTTTCACATAAGCATCGCAGCCCCAAACTTTCAGAAACGACAACTTGGGTTTCTTGCCAAACCACAGCTCATAAGGTGTCGTCTCAACGGATTTAGATGGTGCCCTATTTAACATGAATGCAGCTGTCTCTAAAGCATAACCCCAAAACAATAGCGGTAAATCAGTAAGAGACATCATAGATCGCACCATATCTAATAAAGTGCGGTTACGACGTTCGGACACACCATTACGCTATGGTGTTCCAGGTGGCGTGAGACGCGAAATTATTCCACATTGTTTCAAATGAAGACCAAAATCGTAACTCAAATATTCTCCTCCACGATCAGATCGTAGAAACTTTATTTTCTTGTTACGATGATTTTTCACTTCACTCTGAAATTCTTTGAACTTTTCAAATGTTTCAGACTTATGTTTCATCAAGTAGATATACCCATATATGCTCAAATCATCTGTGAAGGTCAGAAAATAATGATACCCACCGCGAGCATCAACACTCATCGGACCGCATACATCGGTATGTATTATTTCCAACAAGTCTATTGCTCGCTCCATTGTCCCGGAGAACGGAGTCTTAGTCATCCTGCCCATGAGGCATGGTTCGCAAGTATCAAGTGGTTCATAATCAAGTGATTCAAGAAGCCCATCAGCATGGAGTTTCTTCATGCGCTTTACACCAATATGACCTAAACGGCAGTGCCACAAATAAGTTGCACTATCATTATTAAACTTATATCTTTTGGCTTCAATACTATGAATATGTGTATCACTACTATCGAGATTCAACAAAAATAGATCACTCATCAGGGGTGCATGACCATAAAAGATATTACTCATATAAATAGAACAACCATTATTCTCTGATTTAAATGAATAACCATCTCGCATCAAACAAGATCCAGATATAATGTTCATGCTCAATGTTGGCACCAAATAACAATTATTCAGGTCTAAAACTAATCCCGAAGGTAGATGTAGAGGTAGCGTGCCGACCGTGATCACATCGACTTTGGAACCATTTCCTACACGCATCGTCACCTCGTCCTTAGCTAATCTTCGCTTAATCCGTAGCCCGTGTTTCGATTTGCAAATATGAGCAACAGAACCAGTATCAAATTCCCAAGCGCTACTGCGAGCATTAGTTAAGTACACATCAATAACATGTATATCAAATATACCTTTCAGTTTGCCATCCTTCTTATCCACCAAATACTTGGGGCAGTTCCGCTTCCAGTGACCAGTCCCTTTGCAGTAGAAGCACTCAGTCTCAGGCTTAGGTCCAGACTTGAGCTTCTTCACTTGAGCAGCAACTTGCTTGCCATTCTTCTTGAAGTTCCCCTTCTTCCCTTTGCCCTTTTTCTTGAAACTAGTGGTCTTGTTAACCATCAACACTTGATGCTCCCTCTTGATTTCTACCTCTGCAGCCTTTAGCATCACGAAGAGCTCGGGAATTGTCTTTTCCATCCCTTGCATATTATAGTTCATCACGAAGCCTTTATAGCTTGGTGGTGGTGATTGAAGAACTCTGTCAATGACACTATAATCAGGAAGATTAACTCCCATCTGAGTCAAGTGGTTATGGTACCCAGACATTCTGATTATGTGTTCACTGACAGAACTATTCTCCTCCATCTTGCAGCTATAGAACTTGTTGGCGACTTCATATCTCTCAACTCGGGCATTTGCTTGAAATATTAACTTCAACTCCTGGAACATCTCATATGCTCCATGACGTTCAAAACATCTTTGAAGTCCTGATTATAAGCCGTAAAGCATGGCACACTAAACTATTGAGTAGTCATCAGCTTTGCTCTACCAGACGTTCATAACGTCCGGAGTTGCTCCTGTAGCGGGTCTTGCACCTAGCGGTGCTTCCAGGACGTAATTCTTCTGTGCAGCAATGAGGATAATCCTCAAGTTACGAACCCAGTCCATGTAGTTGCTACCATCATCTTTCAACTTAGCTTTCTCTAGGAACGCATTAAAATTCAACGGAACAGTAGCACGGACCATTTATCTACAACAACATAGACATGCAAAATACTATCAGGTACTAAGTTCATGATAAATTAAAGTTCAATTAATCATATTACTTAAGAACTCCCACTTTGATAGACATCCCTCTAATCATCTAAGTGATCACGTGATCCATATCAACTAAACCATGTCCGATCATCACTTGAGATGGAGTAGTTTTCAATGGTGAACATCACTATGTTGATCATATCTACTATATGATTCACGCTCGACCTTTCGGTCTCAGTGTTCTGAGGCCATATCTGCATATGCTAGGCTCGTCAAGTTTAACCCGAGTATTCTGCGTGTGCAAAACTGGCTTGCACCCGTTGTATGTGAACGTAGAGCTTATCACACCCGATCATCACATGGTGTCTCGGCACGACGAACTGTAGCAACGGTGCATACTCAGGGATAACACTTATACCTTCAAATTTAGTGAGAGATCATCTTATAATGCTACCGCCGAACTAAGCAAAATAAGATGCATAAAGGATAAACATCACATGCAATCAATATAAGTGATATGATATGGCCATCATCATCTTGTGCCTTTGATCTCCATCTCCAAAGCACCCTCATGATCAACATCGTCACCGGCTTGACACCTTGATCTCCATTGAAGCATCGTTGTCGTCTCACCAACTATTGCTTCTACGACTATCGCTACTATTTAGTGATAAAGTAAAGCAATTACATGGCGATTGCATTTCATACAATAAAGCGACAACCATATGGCTCTTGCCAGTTGCCGATAACTGTTTCAAAACATGATCATCTCATACAACAATTTATATATCATCACGTCTTGACCATATCACATCACAACATAAGAAAAAACAAGTTAGACGTCCTCTACTTTGTTGTTGCAAGTTTTACGTGGCTGCTACGGGCTTAGCAAGAACCGTTCTTACCTACGCATCAGAAACCACAACGATTTTTTGTAAAGTGTGTTGTTTTAACCTTCAACAAGGACCGGGCGTAGCCACACTCATTTCAACTAAAGCTGGAGAAATAGACACCCACTAGCCACCTGTGTGCGAATCACGTCGGTAGAACCAGTCTCACATAAGCGTACGCGTAATGTCGCCCTGGGCCGCTTCATCCAACAACACCGCCGAATCAAAGTATGACATGCTTGTAAGTAGTATGACTATTATTGCCCACAACTCTGTGTTCTACTCGTGCATATAACATCTACGCATAGACCTGGCTCGGATGCCACTGTTGGGGAACGCAGTAATTTCAAAAAAATTCCTACGATCATGCAAGATCTATCTAGGTGATGCATAGCAACGAGAGGGGAGAGTGTTGTCTACGTACCCTCGTAGACCGAAAGCGGAACCGTTATGACAAAGCGGTTGATGTAGTCGTACGTCTTCACGATCCGACCGATCCTAGCACCGAACGTACGGCACCTCCGCGATCTGCACACGTTCAGCTCGGTGATGTCCCACGAACTCTAGATCCATGTAGCGACCAGACCTCAAATGGTCTGTGCTGCTGTGCACCAGTGTCATCCTTGGATCAGTAATGCTGACACGCACAGTACAAATGGAGGATTTATAACAGAGTAGCAATCACACACTTATTACAACGAATAACTCCGAAGAGTTTAAGTATGATAAACATGGCTTAAGGCCATCTAACAACGATAACAGCGGAAGACTTGGAAGATAAGTGAGTCCATCACTCCAGCGGCATCACTGACTATAAGACCACGACCTAAAGCACCTTACTCGTCGTCTGAAAAGTCTGCAACATGAAACGTTGCAGCCCGAAAACGGGTCAGCACATAGAATATGCTGGCAAAGTAACACATAGAGAGCAACGAACAATAATAATGCTATACTATATGCATATATGGCTTGTGGAAAGCTCTATGGTTACAGTTTTTGCGAAAAGCCAATTTTATCCTACTTCAAAAGGAATAAATTTTATTTAACTATCATGGTGGTTGAAACATTGAGAAGGTACCTCCAACTCAATCCCAATTAAGTGTCATCATTAACCCAACAAAATTAATTAAAAGTATCACGGTGGTGAGATTCAAATGATAATCCAAGTACTAGATACTCAAGTTGTCCATAACCGGGGACATGGCTAACCATGATTAGTTTGTACACTCTGCAGAGGTTTGTGCACTTTTCCCCACAAGACTCGATCGCCTCCGCTTGATTCTCGCACTGCATGATGTTTGAGAAACGGATGACCGAGACACAGTCTTTCAGAAACAATCACTCTTTACTCTGGATGGACCGGTACACCTACTTTCCCCTACATCTGCTAGTCCACCTCTTCAAGAGATCCTGTAACCTACTCAGCTATGCTAGAGCCCATAATAGCTTGTGGCTGCACACGTAAGTTTCTAGCATGAATAATCTTATGATCCCTTTGAGCCTGGGTGGCGGACCTTATACATACAGACAACACTGGGTTCTCCAGGTGCCTCAATCCACCCAGATGTGAGTTTTAGTTGCCACCTTAAGTTGAACCATTAATAAACATCTCACATCTGTCGTGAATATCTCTCAAACCCAAATCCACGTCTACGAGCATAGCATGGCAATATAATAGCAACGTAGAAGTAACTCCCAAGGGTTTGATAAGAAAACAGGTAATAGGTACTACCTCAACTACTTCCCAGAACCCACAATTTAATTAGATCCTACTCATGCAATGTGTTTGAGGAGAACAGATCTAATGCAATAAAAACTGGGTATGGAAGGTATGATCAAAGTGTTACTTGCCTTGCTGATGATCCGCAAAACCTAGCGATTCGAAGTAACAAGCGGCACACTCCGGGTACTCTATCGCAAACAAACAAGCATACAATCAGTACTCATCTAATGCACAGGTAAAACTCGAATGAATGATCCAACCAGAAAGTTCAACTTAAGAACTCCGGTTTGCAAAAAGAATCAACTCGAAAGAAGCAACGAAAGTCAAACGGCGAAAGAAAGAAACTTCGTTTGCTAATCTGGATCTAGGTCAAATTTTACTGTAGCAAAAACTTGTTTGAGTAGATTAAACGGAAAGAGAATTTCGAGATGAAACTCTAGGCGCTTGAATCGCCTGATTCCGATAAACGAGCGAGAAAATAAACAGAATCGAAGATTTGATCAGAGATCGAATCTGAGAAAATAACGAGAAAATCCGACGAAAAGAAAAACGGACGAACGGTTAAATAACGGACGTTTGTTAACAGAGAAAAACCGACGAACGCGTTCGTTAAAACGAACGGTTCGGTAAACGCTCGCAAAATAATAAAACCGAAAAAAAAGATCTAGGTTTTTTTTTAAACGAAGGGTTTTTTTTTAAAACGAAAACCGGCAACGACGAACGGCAGCGGCAGTACCTCGACGGGCGCGGGGCTTGGCGGCGGGTGCGGGGTCGGGGGGGCGCGAGGGGCGGCGGCTCCAGCGACGAACGGGCGGCGGCGGGCGCGACTCCGGCGGCGGCGGCGGTGAGATGCGGGCAGCGGCGGCGGCGGTGAGTGCGGCGGCGGCGGCTCGGGTTGAGGGAGAGAGAGAGGGGGGGCTATTTAAGGAGGGGGTCCGAAGCTTGGGGAAGGGGGCGGCCGGGGCGGACTCCGGCGGCGGCTCGGCGTCGTGCGGGAAGAGGAGAGGCGCGAGGCGGGCCGTCGGCTGGGCCTTTGGCCCAGTCGGCGCGCGGGCGTTTTTTTTAAAATAAGTTCCGCGGAAAATAATACGTAGAAAAATAAATAAAAATCGAAAAAATATGAAATAAATTTTCCCCGTCTCGTTAGAAAATCTAGAATAGGGTGAACATTTTTTTAAATCAAAATAAATATTTTGAAAACATGCAATATTTTTAATGCAATAAAAATTGCAAATAGAATCCAAATAAATGCCAAATAATGATTTTAACACTTTTCCTCCAGTATTTCAATTGTTTTGCAGAAGTCATATTTTCTCCTCTCGTTTATTTTAAAATGAAATATTTTTCCGGAGAGAAAATAATTAAATCCACAATCCTCGTCTTATTATTTGATGAAAATCAAATATGAAAATTTTGAGAAAATCCCCAACTCTCTCCGAGGGTCCTTGAGTTGCTTAGGATTTATCGAGGATTTGTCAAAATGCAATAAAACATGATATGCAATGATGATCTATGTATAACATTCCAAATTGAAAATTTGGGATGTTACAAACCTACGCCCCTTAAGATGAATCTCGCCCTCGAGATTCGGGTTGGCTAGAAAACAGGTGGGAGTGGTCTTTCCGTAGATCTTCCTCTCGCTCCCAGGTGGCTTCATCTTCTGTGTGGTGGCTCCACTGAACTTTGCAAAACTTGATAACCTTGTTGCGGGTTACTCGGCTGGCATACTAGAGAATCTTAACTGGTTTCTCCTCATAAGTCAAATCACTTTCCAACTGAATCGCTTCCAGTGGCACAGTATCTCTCAGTGGTATTTTAGCCATCTCTGCGTGGCACTTCTTCAACTGCGAGACGTGAAATACATCATGTACTCCAGACAATCCTTCAGGCAATTCCAGCTTGTAGGCAACTTCTCCCATACGATCCACAACTCTGTATGGTCCGATAAAACGGGGCGCTAACTTTCCCTTAACTCCAAAGCGCTTCACTCCTCGAAGGGGTGATACTCGAAGATACACTCTGTCTCCGACTTCGTGAACTGTCTCCTTTCGTTTAGAATCAGCATAACTCTTCTGCCTGGACTGGGCTACCTTGAGCCTATCGCGAATCAACCTCACTTTCTGTTCAGACTCCTTAATCAAATCTGGTCCAAACAACTGACGGTCTCCAACTTCGTCCCATAACAACGGTGTTCTACACCTCCTTCCGTACAAGGCTTCGAAAGGGGCCATCTTCAAACTGGTTTGATAACTGTTGTTATACGAAAACTCCGCATATGGCAAATTGTCGTCCCAACTAGATCCATAATCTAGTGCACATGCTCTCAACATGTCCTCCAAAATCTGGTTGACTCTCTCGGTCTGTCCATCTGTCTGTGGGTGAAATGCTGTACTAAATTCCAGCCTGGTTCCCAATGTTTCATGTAGCTGCTTCCAAAATTTCGAGGTAAATTGGGTTCCTCTGTCTGATACAATGGTCCTCGGAACTCCATGCAAACATACTATCCTGGTCATGTATATCTTTGCCAACTTAGCACCGGTGTAATTTGTCTTCACTGGAATGAAATGAGCCACTTTCGTCAAACGGTCGACTACAACCCATATCGAGTCATAGCCTGAACGAGTCCTGGGTAATCCTGTGATAAAATCCATGCCTATTTTATCCCACTTCCATTCGGGTATCGGCAATGGCTGTAGCAATCTTGCTGGCTTCTGATGCTCTGCCTTCACTCTCTGACATACATCACAAACTGCTACATACTCCGCAATATCCTTCTTCATTCCGGTCCACCAGAAAGTATTCTTCAAATCCAAATACATCTTGGTATTCCCTGGGTGAATCGAGTACGGTGAGTCATGGGCTTCTTGCAAACCAACTTCCTGATCTCCGGATCATTTGGCACATATACACGGTCCTCGAACCATAAGGTATCGTGCTCATCCTCACGAAATCCCTTGGCTTTTCCTTTGCTCATCTTCTCCTTTATCTCTTCAATCTCCTTGTCTGCCTTCTGAGCTTCTCTGATCCTTTCCATCAAGGTAGACTGAATCTCCAATGTCGCTAAATAGCCTCTAGGGACTATCTCCAAACATAGCTCGCGAAGGTCCTCGGCTAACTCCTGAGGTAATTCTCCTGTCATGAGGGTGTTGACATGACTCTTGCGGCTCAACGCGCCTGCTACTACGTTAGCCTTTCCTGGGTGATAATGCAATCTCATATCATAATCTTTAATGAGCTCCAACCATCTTCTCTGTCTGAGATTTAACTCCTTCTGCGTGAAAATGTACTTCAAACTCTTGTGATCCGTGTACACCTCACAATGATTTCCGATGAGAAAATGTCTCCACGTTTTCAATGCATGCACCACGGCTGCTAATTCCAAATCATGCGTAGCATAATTCTTCTCATGGGGTTTCAGTTGTCGTGAAGCATACGACACAACTCTTCCTTCCTGCATAAGCACTGCTCCAAGTCCTCGACGAGAAGCGTCGCAATAAACTTCATAGTCCTTGCGTTGATCTGGCAGAATCAACACTGGTGATGTAACCAATCGTTTCTTCAACTCTTGGAAACTAGCTTCACATTCCTCAGTCCAATTGAATTTGGTGTCCTTCTTCAATAGCTCAGTCATGGGCTTAGCAATCCTTGAGAAATTCTCGATAAATCTCCGGTAGTATCCTGCAAGTCCAAGAAAACTCCGGGTTTCTCCAACGGTCGTGGGTGATTCCCAACTTGTTACCGTGTCAACTTTGGCAGGGTCTACTGCTATTCCTTCTCCAGAAATAACATGTCCAAGGAATCCAACTTCCTTCAACCAAAAATTCACATTTGCTGAACTTGGCATATAACTGATGTTCTCTGAGCTTCTCAAGTACCAATCGTAAATGCTCCTCATGCTCTTCTTCATCCTTGGAAAAGATTAAAATATCATCAATGAACACCACGACTAACTTATCCAAAAACTCCATAAACACTTTGTTCATCAGGTTCATGAAATAGGCAGGTGCGTTAGTCAGACCAAATGACATAACGGTATACTCATACAATCCATATCTGGTGGTAAATGCCGTCTTGGGTATATCCTGCTCTCGAATCTTCAACTGATGGTATCCTGATCGTAGATCGATCTTGGAAAATACTTTAGCTCCTTGCAAGCGGTCAAACAAATCGTTGATCATCGGCAGTGGGTACTTGTTTTTGATGGTCACTTCATTCAATCCTCGGTAATCAACAACCATCCTCAGCGATCCATCTTTCTTCTCCACTAGAAGTACTGGTGATCCCCAAGGTGACGAACTTGGGCGAATATATCCCTTATCCAGTAACTCCTTGATCTGCTTCTTAATTTCCTCCAAATCCTTTGCGGGCGTCCTGTACGGTCTCTTAGATATTGGCCCTGTGCCTGGCAAAAGTTCAATCAAAAACTCAATGTCTCTATCTGGTGGCATGCCTGGCAACTCTTCTGGAAATACATCCGGATAATCTTTCACCACTGGTACTTCCTCCTGTACAACTCCTGATAAGGAATTTACTTGAGTCCTCTTCGGCATATGCCGGGATACATACTTGATCCTTTTTCCTTCTGGGGTGGTAAGCAAAATCGTCTTGCTGGCACAATCGATGTTTCCTCCATACAATGATAGCCAATCCATTCCCAAAATCACATCCAAACCTTGCGATTCCAAAACAATGAGGTCTGAGGGGAAAACATGCCTACCAATGGCCAACGGTATCTGAAAACATCCTTGGGTGGCCATATACTCTGCTCCTGGCGAGGTTACTAACATAGGGGTTTTGAAAACTTGGGTGGACATCTTAAACTTGTTTACGAATCCCCTTGATATGTATGAATGCGATGCACCAGTATCGAAAAGAACGGTTGCAGTAAATGACTTAACCAAAAACTTACCTATTACTGCATCAGGCTGAGCTTCAACCTCCTCCACGCTCACGTGGTTCACATGTCCTTTATTGAACGGGTTCGGCTTCTTCCCAGAGCTTCCATTGCAATTTCCATTTTGGGCTTCAGGACAATCAGTTGCATAATGTCCAGTCTTCTGGCACTTGAAACAAGTAACATGGCTTAGATCCCTCTTGGCTGGGGTAGATGGATTGGTACGGTTCTGTCCGTTGGTTCCTCCATTCCCATTACCATTCTTGGAGCCATTATGGTTGTGCGAACTACCTCCTCCATGGGTATGCTGAAACTGTCCTCCCGGCTTCGGGGTAAAATGGGGCTTCTGCTGGGCTCCAGAATTGTACTTCCCTTGTCCATACTTCCTCTTACGGTATTCAATCTGCTGTTGCTTCCCTTCAATCATGAGAGCTCTATCTACCAGCTCCTGGTAGTTGTTGAAGGTTGCTACCATCAACTGCATACTCAGTTCATCATTCAGTCCTTCCAAGAATTTCTCCTGCTTGACAGCATCTGTAGCAACGTCATCTGGTGCATAACGTGCTAACTTACTGAATTCCTCCACATACTGGCCTACGGTGCGTCCTCCTTGGCGTAGGTTACGAAACTCACGCTTCTTCATAGCCATAGCTCCTGCTGAAACATGAGCTGTACGGAAAGCTTGCTGAAACTGGTCCCATGTGACAATGTCAATAGGGTGTGTGGCTGTATAATTCTCCCACCATGATGCTGCGGGTCCATCAAGGTGATGTGCGGCAAAACGCACTCTTTCCGCATCTGTGCATCCTGTAGTGGTCAACTCCCTTCCAACTTTGCGGAGCCAATCATCTGCTACAATCGGCTCGGTGCTACTGGAAAACACCGGCGGGTTTAGCCTTAAGAAGCGGGCTAAGTGATCAACAGGTGGTGGTGGCGGTGGGTTGTTGTTGTTGTTGTTGTTGCCTTGGTTCTGCACTAACA
This sequence comes from Triticum aestivum, assembly GCF_018294505.1. Lineage (NCBI taxonomy): Eukaryota > Viridiplantae > Streptophyta > Magnoliopsida > Poales > Poaceae > Triticum > Triticum aestivum. The sequence goes on from NC_057799.1 coordinate 504,750,071, forward strand.
CTTGCATCAGGGCATTCTGTTGCTGAATCAACTTGGTGATCTCTGGCGGGAAAACAAATCCGGTGTCGCGTCTCGGAGGCATCTGATAGGTTTAGAAAAGATGAGAGTTAAGAATAGAATGAGGTCTAGAGAGAAAACACTACCCATATGCTCATGAGACAAATTCAATCAATATCACTCAATCAATTCAAACAAGGCAAACAATCGATCTAACTAGCGTTACAAAGTGCTTGAACTATACTATTAAATGGGGGAAAACTACTACTGATATGGTGGTCTACTAGAAATTCTGATCCGTTGAAGACTCCATGATGTCTGCTCCAGCTTCATCAATCCAGTCGTCTTCACTTGGTTCCGAGTCGGTGTCGTCGATGATGATGTAGTTATCCGGACAAGTGCATTCGTCGACTTCTGCTTTTGGCACTGGATTTCCCACGAAGGCTCCAATCTTATTCTCTAGGTCGTCAATCTTCCCTACTAGTGCGTTGATTTCCTCCAAGTAATCTTCGCGTGTAGCCTTGATTTCTTCTTGGAGTTCCTTGATCTTCGTTAATGCCTTCTTCAGTTCTTCCTTGTCCGTGCACATCTGGTTCTCCTGGCGACGAATATGTTGGTTCTGCTCCTGGATGAAAGCTGCAATTGTTCCATCCTTCTTGGTCTTGATCATCTCCCATTGCGCGTCTCGACGTCCACAAATTTGGTAAATTGTATCCTTAAGCTCCTGGTGATAGACTTCTCCAATGCGTCCCATGGCGATGTGTGCGGCCATGCTCTTCCCTAAACTCCAAGTTGGTGCTTCGAAAACCAATCTCATGGCACTAAACATCTTTCTTGGAATGATAACTTGAATCTTCCAGCTCTCCTCTTCAGGTAATGTGGCGTTGTAGGTTCCGGTGATGCTTGGTATTCCTATGTTCAAGTACTTGGTGACTTCTTTCAAGTGTCGACCAAACGGCGTGTCTTCATCTGGTTGCATGAACTTGCTCCTTGCATTCGCCATTCCTAAAAGAGTAGAAAGTGGAGAGGGGTCAGAATTGAGAAGAGAGAAGCTTTCTAGGGCTTAAGCTTAGTGGTCGTGTCCTATAGTCAACGTGTGCTCTGATACCAACTTTGTAGCGACCAGACCTCAAATGGTCTGTGCTGCTGTGCACCAGTGTCATCCCTGGATCAGTAATGCTGACACGCACAGTACAAATGGAGGATTTATAACAGAGTAGCAATCACACACTTATTACAACGAATAACTCCGAAGAGTTTAAGTATGATAAACATGGCTTAAGGCCATCTAACAACGATAACAGCGGAAGACTTGGAAGATAAGTGAGTCCATCACTCCAGCGGCATCACTGAGTATAAGACCACGACCTAAAGCACCTTACTCGTCATCTGAAAAGTCTGCAACATGAAACGTTGCAGCCCGAAAACGGGTCAGCACATAGAATATGCTGGCAAAGTAACACATAGAGAGCAATGAACAATAATAATGCTATACTATATGCATATATGGCTGGTGGAAAGCTCTATGGTTACAGTTTTTGCGAAAAGCCAATTTTATCCTACTTCAAAAGGAATAAATTTTATTTAACTATCATGGTGGTTGAAACATTGAGAAGGTACCTCCAACTCAATCCCAATTAAGTGTCATCATTAACCCAACAAAATTAATTAAAAGTATCACGGTGATGAGATTCAAATGATAATCCAAGTACTAGATACCCAAGTTGTCCATAACCGGGGACACGGCTAACCATGATTAGTTTGTACACTCTGCAGAGGTTTGTGCACTTTTCCCCACAAGACTCGATCGCCTCCGCTTGATTCTCGCACGGCATGATGTTTGAGAAACGGATGACCGAGACACAGTCTTTCAGAAACAATCACTCTTTACTCTGGATGGACCGGTACACCTACTTTCCCCTACATCTGCTAGTCCACCTCTTCAAGAGATCCTGTAACCTACTCAGCTATGCTAGAGCCCATAATAGCTTGTGGCTGCACACGTAAGTTTCTAGCATGAATAATCTTATGATCCCTTTGAGCCTGGGTGGCGGACCTTATACATACAGACAACACTGGGTTCTCCAGGTGCCTCAATCCACCCAGATGTGAGTTTTAGTTGCCACCTTAAGTTGAACCATTAATAAACATCTCACATCTGTCGTGAATATCTCTCAAACCCAAATCCACGTCTACGAGCATAGCATGGCAATATAATAGCAACGTAGAAGTAACTCCCAAGGGTTTGATAAGAAAACAGGTAATAGGCACTACCTCAACTACTTCCCAGAACCCACAATTTAATTAGTTCCTACTCATGCAATGTGTTTGAGGAGAACAGATCTAATGCAATAAAAACTGGGTATGGAAGGTATGATCAAAGTGTTACTTGCCTTGCTGATGATCCGCAAAACCTAGCGATTCGAAGTAACAAGCGGCACACTCCGGGTACTCTATCGCAAACAAACAAGCATACAATCAGTACTCATCTAATGCACAGGTAAAACTCGAATGAATGATCCAACCAGAAAGTTCAACTTAAGAACTCCGGTTTGCAAAAAGAATCAACTCGAAAGAAGCAACGAAAGTCAAACGGCGAAAGAAAGAAACTTCGTTTGCTAATATGGATCTAGGTCAAATTTTACTGTAGCAAAAACTTGTTTGAGTAGATTAAACGGAAAGAGAATTTCGAGACGAAACTCTAGGCGCTTGAATCGCCTGATTCCGATAAACGAGCGAGAAAATAAACAGAATCGAAGATTTGATCAGAGATCGAATCTGAGAAAATAACGAGAAAATCCGACGAAAAGAAAAACGGACGAACTGTTAAATAACGGACGTTCGTTAACAGAGAAAAACCGACGAACGCGTTCGTTAAAACGAACGGTTCGGTAAACGCTCGCAAAATAATAAAACCGAAAAAAACCGATCTAGGGTTTTTTTAAACGAAGGGTTTTTTTTAAACGAAAACCGGCAACGACGAACGGCAGCGGCAGTACCTCGACGGGCGGACTCCGGCGAGGGCTCCGGCGGGCGCGGGGCTTGGCGGCGGGGTGCGGGGTTGGGGGGG